>NC_044504.1:12278340-12418340 GCF_902362185.1 Chanos chanos | reverse complement strand
TTGTCTTTGTGAGACCTGGATGCCAGCCACCGAAATGGCCGTTAAACACACATCTATTTTAATTGGCTGATTCTGCTTGGCAAACGAGGTGTGCCGTTAACAGCATAACACACCGTAATGAGAGAGTGTACACACGCACACATACACACACCAAAGTTATTACTTTGCACATTCACAGTCAGTAATTACAAAGAGCTTACGCTCTCGAATACACATGTACACACACATGCACACACATTCCTGCTCTCTCTCTCGCTCTCTCTCTCTCTCTCTCACACACACACACACACACAAACATTATTATCCCTCTATTTTTCCCTCCTGTTGAATATAATGAATAAGTATAGAAGAAGTGTCTTACTCGTGCAAATGAATGTATTAGAGTTCCTGCAGAGTGGGTTAAGTAGTAAAAAGGTTGGCAGTGCCACCTCTGACAGCATCTGGTTATGCTCTGACCCAACGGCTCTGTGCCCGCTCTGTCAAAACCGCTCAGCTCCAGCTGTCTGCAGCCCTGCCAGCACAGGAAAAACACAGAGCCAGAGAGAGAGAGAGAGAGAGAGAGAGAGGCAGTATGAAATGAAAAGAGGAAGAGAGAGGGTGAGAGAGAGGGAGAGAGAGGGTGAGAGAGAGAGAGAGAGAGAGAGAGAGAGAGAGAGAGAGGGAGAGAGAGACAGAGGTAAAGGGGTGAATACGGATGTGGGAATAGTGCTGCCCTGATTTCCCATGCTTTGAGAGGGGTTGTGGTTTTCAGCGCCCTAACACCAGGGGACTTTATTAAATGCGACACACACTGGCACGGGCTTCCTTCACCACCCAACCAGTGAGCCACAGGGAACCTCTGACGTGGCACCAGAGCAAGGCCGTTTTCCAGCTTCCTACCTCAACTGAAAAAAGACAGGAATTGCTAGGAACATAGGGGTTGACAGAATAGTATATTTTAAAATGGTCTCAAGGTTATTTTTTGATAATATATACATAACTTTCGTTACTTTCCAACTTTTAAATTGAAATTATCTTTGATGTTTGGATTTTTCTGTTTTGTCTTAGTGGTCAAATTTGATATTCCACAGCTGGTAATTCTCATGCTTATTTAATTTCCTCAATTCATGCATGCATTTCACTGTTAAAATAAAAACATTTGGAAAAAAAACTTGTTATGTGAGCCAAGAGAGTTTTTGCATCTTTGCATTTAGGTTTGACTGTATACTTCACGTCCAAATTAAAATGGCTGAAAACTCAAAGAACAGTTGGGATCAGATTTTAGTTTACACCAATATAATATACATTAATGACTTAGTAAAAACCCTCTCAAACACACTCATACACAGTGCTCCTTTTGCCTTATCTAGAAAGAAACAAACACACACACATACACACACACACACACACACACGCACACGCACACAAACACACACACACACACACACACACACACACACACACACACACACACACACACAAACACACACATACACACACACAAACACACACACACACACACACACACAAACACACACATACACACACACAAACACACACATACACACACATACACACACACAAACACACACACACACACACACACACACAGGGCTAATGGCACAGCAGGTATCTGTCTTTAGTGGGGACTCATCAGAAAGCAGGCAGTAATTCATGAGAAAGAATTTGGCCTGAGGGCTGGTGTAGAGCAGCATGGCCTTAACAGGCCTAAGAAAACACATGTGTTGTTCCAGTCTGTTTCCTTTCAATAAAACCCAACAGTTAGCACTTCATTTTCAAGCAGTTCTGACAAAATTATGCAGGTTAGTTAAAGACAAAAAAAGAGAGTGAGAGAAGGAGACAGAGCAAAAAAAAAAAAGAGAGAAAAGAAAAAAATCAAGAGAGACCAGGCACTGAGGAGCCGAACAGAGACAAAAAGAGAGACAGACAGAAAGAGAGAGAGAGAGAGAGAGAGAGAGAGAGAGACAGACAAAGAGGAGAAAAAACAGAAGTTAGTCATACAGTTGTGAATTTCAGCTATTTTTTTTAATACGTTAAATAAATTTTCACTAAATGAAAGGGTGAGAGTGAGAGAGGCCATTAAAGAGGAGGACTTGGCGTGTTGCGAGGAAATATTTTATGGCCGTGTCTTAATGCCTCTTTAAATGGACTCTCAATTAAGCACGGGATCCACAGCTATATATTATATGTCATTATCGCCCATTCACACAAACAAGCCCTAAGCCTCAAACAGGCGTAAAACACTGGCCAGGGGGTCACCAAAAGGATCAATGATTTCATTAATGATCTGGACCCTGTAAGAGAAACATTAACCCACTTTAATGATCATTTTGCATAGCTGACAACAATGAAAATGTTTTAGTTATGTTTTTATTGTTTTTATTTTGGGGAGGGGGGCTGTCAGAGGACAGTTTGTACTTTCGCTCTGTTTTATTTAGTTGTCATGACAATTATTGAACCACTTTTATCAATTAAGTCAAAGCAATGTGCAGCCCCTGTGAATAAATGTATACCCAGCAAATTGTACATGAGCAGTGTATCACTCTATCTCTTTTTTATCACCAACTACTCAGTTGGGACTTTATATTCCAGTCAAGAACTTTTGACCTATTTTTACTGTACTTTTCATTGAATTTCAAGGTTTATCTTCCCATGTCCATCTCTCTCTACTTATTTCTTTATTTCCATCTTGTGCACTCACACACACACACACACACAGACGCGCACACACACACACACACACACGAACACACAGAAAATTGTGGCGGCGTAGGTCCAAACCCACCCCTCTCTTCTATTTTGAGAGGAATGCCAGGGGTAGCCATTAGCCCACCACGTTGTGCTATTAAACTTAATATAACACCCTTTCCATAAAACTGCTCCATTCTGCCGTATGATGTCTGTGCTGTTGACTTTGGGAGGATGAATGACTATACGAACAGGAAATCACTAGTACTGTGGTTGCAAAAAGAATGTGAAAAACAAAAAAAAGAAGAAGAAAGAAAGAAAGAAAGAAAGAAAGAAAGAAAGAAAGAACGAAAGCAGAGAAGAGAAGAGAAGAGAAGAGAAGAGAAGAGAAGAGAAGAGAATCATATAATTATGAATTTACAGTAATTATGCTCATGGAGAGAAGGGTATTTTTCAGCGAGGTTTTGAAAAATCATGACTTTGAAGAATGCTTTGCTCTCAGCGTGCTGTTAATCAATGGCAGAGTGGCTATTAAACAAATTAGAAGAAACACATTGCTAAACACACGAAGGAGAACAAAGGTCCTTACAATTCATCAAAAAACACCCCCCCCCCTTTCTTTTTTGCTTTTATTCAGGACTTTGAAGAGATTTTTTTTTCTTTGTTCAGCATAGGCACAACTTGGAACATTTATTCATTTATTTGACTTCTTCTCCGAGTTTATAATGTGAAAGTTTGGTTTTCAGCTGGACTGGACCACAGTGTGGTCAAACTAACGAGTCCATGCAGTCCACTCAGTCACATAACATGACAGCCCTGCTATCTCAGGTCATTTACTTTTTATTAGGTGAAATCACAAAGAAGATAAAGGACATAATTCAATATTTCAATGTGTATATACACTGTGTGTTTGTGTGTGTGTGTGTGTGTGTGTGTGTGTATACATATTCATATATATATATTGAATATGTAATAGAGAATCATTTTGCTCTCGAAAACCCTGTGTAGTATGGTAGAGGAGATGGAAATGAGACAGACAAGTTAGCAAACAGAAGAGTTGTCTATGGGGAATGGTCTACAAAAGTGTAAAATCCATTACAAATTACTATGTTTCTCTGTGTAGAACCCACCTCATTATCTACATTTACATAGGTTTTGATACATCAGTGTTTGGATTAAATATCTCTCTGAATCTATCTTACTACACTGGCAGGATTTGGCTCTGGGCACCAAGGATTGCAAGGGTCATGAGTGGAAATCTGTGTGTGTGTGTGTGTGTGTGTGTTTGTGTGAGTGTCTGTGTCTATGTGTCTGTGTTTATGGCTCCTTATGGCTCCTTAATGCTTTTTTTACAAGATGATAGTGACTAAAGATTGCAAAAATGGGTGTGGCTTGTGACCCACTCTTATAGAGCAGTCTGATAGGCTTTATTTCCTGCCTATCATCACCTCTCCCCTACACCTGCCCTCACTCACCCTAATTTAAAGTGTTCACTCCATAACTTCCATTTAACCCTGCCACATGATAAAAAAACACAATTTTTTCATGATCCAAATTCATATTTTCAATACGTCTATTTATAGCACATTTACTATATTCCCTATTCATCTATTCTTTTACCAAATGTGACTCTGCCCATTTGATTGCTCATATGTATAAAGTCGTGAGTAGACTCTGTTTGGACAGGATTCTGAGCTCTGTGCTGTCTGCCCACATACACACAGGCTCACACACACACACGCACACACACACACACACATGCACGCACGCAGACACACACACACACACACACACACATACACATGCTTTAGAGGCATCTGATTTATGAACTGTGAGGCGGTCATGGCAGTTGGGCTGTTAGGTTTGTCAAACAGTCACATAAGGGCATTCATTAGCACAGAGCTAGTAATTAACACGCTGTTTGCCATAGCAACCATTAATCAGACTGCTCCCGTGCTCCTTTGGTTTAGTCTTACACATCCCATAATAATTTTAGTGTATGTGAATCCCACTGGAATGGGGCCGATCTGGCTTTCTGAGAGTTATTCTTCAGTCTGGCTCAGTCTGACCTGCTGAATTATGACCGATAAATTCTGAGCAGATTTTTGTAGCCTTTTGTGTGTGTGTCACATCTGGCAGTGTTGTTCAGGAAACAACTGCTTCACCTCACTGCTGTCACCACCAAGCTCCACTTTTCTCTGTGTGTGTGTGTGTGTGCGTGTGTGTGTGTGTGTGTGCGTGTGTGCGTGTGTGTGTGTGTAACAGGTCTGCATTAGTGCCGAAGGAGGAATTTGGTTGTAATTAAGGATTCCGCTCCATCTTTTCTGCTCTAAAGCAGAACAACACACTCTCTCTTTTTTCATTTGGTCTTTCTCAGTCAAACACAGCCACACACTGACAGGAGAGAGTGACAGAAACACGCCATGTCTGTGTCAGTATGGCTGCTTCAGTATGCCCTAGAATAAGAACACGTGTCTCATACGCAGGAAAACAGGGAAATACCCACCAGTTCTGATACAACTAATGAAATGTAGGTTCACAAGTTAGGTGACCAGACTAATTTGATAAATTTCTTCTAAAGAAAAACTATATTAAGAAAAAAAAATTATGGAGATTATACAAAATGTTTGTATTAGACAATGTTAGACATTATTTATATTATTATATTGTTAGACATTGTTAGAAGAATGTTAAATTCTTTCATACTATGAGGGTATATATTCCTTTATTTATTGTTTGTTTGTTTGTTTAAAGAGTCGTCAAACAAACTTATTTTCAATCGATGAACAGAGTCTGGGTTAGAGTTACACATATTAAAATATTACATTTATATTCTGACACCAGAACCTGATCATATGTTGTTGTTTTTTACTATACAGAAATTCCTTTCCATTTTTTTTCCAGTTTGACATTTGTTTGTTTACCTGAAATTTATTCTGGCCACTTCTTTGGAAGTCTAGTTACAGTCACTTCAGTCAAGACAGACAGACAGACAGACAGACAGATAGATAGATAGATAGATAGATAGATAGATAGATAGATAGATAGATAGATATGATCATCCAAACCGTGCCTTTGTGGCAGGCAGCCTCTTATTCTAAAGTATGTATCATCGGAAGAAATCTAACAAATAAAACAAAGGCCACTGATTTGGAATAGGACCGCGATGCAGCTTCAATGATGTTCCACATATGGGGGAACAGAAAGTTACTGAGTGTAGCACATCCTTTTCACCACTAGGGGGAAATGAGATTACACGGTTAGGACCTGTCAGATCTGATATAGAGACCGCAGAAATATTACGGGTGGGGAGGTGGTGATGATGGAGACTGGTAGGACGGTGGGCAACAGGCTACAACTGGGGCAACGTTACAATATATGCTGTACATAACGCTGTTACACTTCAACACTATGGGTCTATGCACTGTACGCAAACAAAAAACAAAACGTTGTCCGGCCGAGACAAAGTACTGTTTAGTTTATACGCCTATGCATGTCCATACGTAGTCTAGCCGCCTTAGACTTGATCAGGTCGCCGCTTTGAGGAAAAAAATTGCCCAAATGAGACTAGTTAACTTGCCAAAAGTTTGGTCTGTCCGTAATTTGCTATAGGTTGCGGCCCACAGTCTAAAATGTATCGTGCTTTCAAACTAGACTGAATATAGTATGCCCCTTTGAATGGCCCTCCCTATAATCTTAGAACAGATCGGCCTGTTTTATAAGATGACAGGTTGGCTACGCAGATGCTTCCTTTGGCAAACCACTCTTAAAAATGAGCACGCAAGCGCACTGAGGCGGAGGGAATCTGTCGAGGTTTTAAAAAGTTATTTGGTGTTAAAATATGTCTTAATGGTTTGCTGGGGATTCGTCTCTTACACTGAGCAGGAAACGGTGGATTTTTGAGAACTATTAATTTGACCGCGTGGTGTTTTGCCAAAGCCTCCAGGCTGGAACGCATTTTTAAGGGAAAACGCAAGCCTGTTACTCTCGCTGTTTGTTTCTCGCTCTTTTGCCCTGCTTTGAACCATGAATATAAAATCCTGCTGAAGTCCTGGCAGCACTGAGGGTAAACATATGCTCTCTCTCTCTCTCTCTCTCTCTCTCTCTCTCTCTCTCTCTCTCTCTCTCTCTCTCTCTCCCTCCAGTGTGCACGTGTTCACAGAATTTTAATCGGATGACGCCCTCTTAATCCGTCATTAGTCTGTTGATGAATGATCCTGAAAAGATTATGAACGTAAATAAAAATGCGCACAAGATCCCCTATCTTGTCATGTGCGCTCCTTTTTACCAAAGTTGGAAACACGTAATTGCTGTACAAAATTAAATATGGTGTCAACTGAGTTTGTTGGGGCAATTAGCACTATTGTCATCTCCAAATTATAAACAATGGTTTACTGTTTTCACAATCTCTCTCTAATTTCGCTGCTCACTAGTTCCCTCTGTGCTTGGCTCGCTGATTCTCTCGCGGACACACATGTGCTGATTGAATAATACTCTTGCAAGTAACCGGCACTGAACAAGCAAGTAGTGTTTATGCATTGCACAAATGGCTTGACCAAACACTAACCATGTCATGAGTTCAGAGGTCACCAAACTTCATAAAATAAAGTAATTCAAGTTCTGATGACAAGCGCCGACAAACCAGTAGGCCTAAGGACACTATGTCCATACCTTTATGCACAGTCAGAGTGATATGGTTGGGTGTTTCTATGGAAACCATGAACGGAAATAAATATGAAGTCCTCAAGAGTAGAGTAAGCCATTATCAAAGTGAATATGAATTCTGTCGATTAACACTAACCTTTTAGAAGAGGTAAATTAAATACACTGGCGAGATGGACATTTTCCCCAAGATACCTTAAAAGTCACACAAACCCGTAGTCAACACCCAACCTGAGAAACTTTAGGTCCTTATGTCCTTTGGACAATCTGAACACTTACAATAGTCTAAATGAAATATGTTCAGTCAGGCCTCCAGTTTGTTTACAACACCATTCATACTCGTGTTAACGGTATCGAATAGGCTAAGGGTAGACTGAGAAGTGAAGCCAGTAAACCGTCTGTTGTAATTCTCATTAATCTCAAGTTTATATGATATATAAAGATACAATACAGTAAGACTGGGGAGAAACAGTATGTCAAATGTGGAGTTAGTATTGTGTGTTTTGTGTGATTTGTCTCTGGATATAAGCATTCATTTAAAGAGAGGAGATAACCTGATAAAATACCCGGCTCTGTGTTTGGATTGGGTCTAATACACTTCTATTGTATTAAAACACTGGACCTGAGTTTTATCCGTGTGTTTGTGCATATATCAGAGAGACGACCTTCAAGTTTGTGTATGAGTGTGTGTATGAGAGCCTCACTTTCCAAACTTCTACTACCTTGTACTTCCTCCAGAAGATGAACGGAGTGAGTGAGTAGCAAGCAAGTAAGGATAACGGATCCCTTCCTCCGATCTAGGGACCATTCATTTGTCAGTGAAACAGACTCCATTCGCAAACAATAGCCTACTCTTGAAGCCAACGCAGATGCTTCCGACATACTCCCTTTTGATACTGTTCAAATAAACAAAAAGTCAACATTCAGCACAAGGTATCCACCACGGTCACTCAAACTAAGCCCCTCCAATGTCCACATAAGTCCATGTTACTCACATGATTTGACCACACCCACAGCGCTTGTATTATGGGCATTTATAGGTAATGTGGAAAAACATGGTCACTGACCGAAGTTACAAAATGAAGCAGATTCAGAAGCTTTCATAATTATGCAGCACAAAATAGCAAAACCAATTCTATCTTTGTCCTCACCGGGATACGGATGAATACGGATTTGTTGACAGTGTTTTTACGGTGTAAAGACAGTCTTTTTCTGTATTTCTAAAAACTAGTACGCTTTTACAGGCTCTGTAGTTTTGGTGTTAACTCTTACAAGATCTGAAATTGGTAGCGCTCATTTGAGAGGCACAAATGCTGTGTGCGTTTCTCGTTATGCGGGCACATTCGTTTCTCAGCCTGTAGCCTATCTGTGGCTGAGAAGGGGGGCAGCGGCAAGAAAAAGGAGGAATGGAGTGAAAGAAGATTTTTTAATTCTTCGACGTACATGTTCTGTAAATGATTAACATTTTTTAATTTTATTCGGATATGCACCAGCTCGAAAAATTGGTTGCGCCTTTTCACCTGCCTGTACATGCACTTTTTTTCTCTATGAAGCTCGAAAAGTTGATTGTACCTTTTCACCTGTCTGTACAATACACTGTTTTTTCTCCGTGAAGCGGAGATGTGCCCTCCAGTGTCTGACCTAAGATCACATTTTTGGCGAGCATTTTCCCTTGTTTTAAACCTTATGTAGAAGAGTTATTCATATATGATAAATCCTACAAGGCAATTTGACGGGAGAAGCTAATGGCGTAGACTACAAAGTGCTCGTGTATATTACGTTGTGTTCGCGTGTGTGTGTGTGTTTGTGTGAAAGAGAGAAGGGGAGGGGGTTGATTATGAGTTTGAGAAATTAAATCAGAACCATATCAAAATGTACTCTCACCCAGTCTGACGCATGTCTTTGACCTATGCCGAGTCACAACGCAACAGCTAATATCCTGTCCCAAATAAAAATCCTAACATTGTTAGGATCCGTGGCCATCACATTTGCATCCAGTTACATCGTTTGCATGATTTGTGCTTATCTTGTAGGCTATCGGTTCCGATGTTTAAAAAAAATCTTCCTCTCCCCGTGTTCATCTCCGTTGATCATTGATAACGCAGGTTTACTTCGTAGAGTTGGGTATTATCTCCTTCCATGATTAACACTGAATTATCTCGCACTGAAATTTATATATGTATATATGTAAGGATGCATAGTTTAACCCTTCCGCGAATGCCACTTATTAAGAACTTCAATGAAATCACACTTTTTTTCCCCTGCCGCACGACGACTGTATTCACTCTTATTACCTCCACCACGCTCATAGGGGACTGTACAGACGCTTGTCACTGAGGACGTAGTATGAGTGTTTGTGTGTGTGTGTGTGTGTGTGTGTGTGTTTGGGGGTGATTATGGTGTAGGATGTCTGCTCTCTGCACGACACTCACCGCACCAACTTGAGACCAGATACGGTTAATTATCCACTACACACACACACATACACACACCAACAGGGGAGACAGAGAATCATTCCCAAGAGAGAACACACAACAAGAGGAGTCCAGACAGATGAAGAGAGAGAGTAAAAGAAAGAGAGAGAGAACGAAACTACTGGGATTGATTGACCAAACAACTACAATGACACGGATTCTTGAAGAATAAGACATTTTTAAATTAAACTTAAGAACTAAGAAATGAGTCAACAGACCGTTTAATTTAAGGGAGCCGTATATTTTAAATACGACAGAGGGAGACAGCTCACTTCTCCACACATTCATCTCTCCATCACACATGCCAATCTCTTTACTCCTCCTTTTTACTCATTCTCTTCATTCTCAGTGTGCCATCCCTTGCGACGTGTAGAAGGCAGTAAACTTTGGCACAATGCCTGCTGCAGTGAAGTCTTCTCTGGAGGGAGCAATGTCGGATTCAGGCGACTTGGAGAGAGGAGGGCCACTGTGCCTGGGCAAAGTGCCCCGGGAGCTTGTGAAGAACTTCCCCCACACCAAGCGTGTGGGCAGGTACCTGGTGGGAAAGATGATAAACAAGGGTTCCTTTGCCAAAGTGATGGAAGGTCTTCATATCACCACCGGAGAGAAGGTAAAACATATACACACACACACACACACACACACACACACACACACACACACACACACACACAGAGAACCTGTCAATCAAACCATCCATAGCACACACAAGTTGCGTCAATCATCTCTAGCTTGGCTGAGTTTCATCCATATTTGATGGGCGTTCAGTCTCTCAGTTTACAGTTAGACAGAGCTCTTGAGTTGGAATTTACTTGATCTTAAATTTGAATACACACACACACAAACTGCATCCAGTAAGATGATGTTTAATAAAATGTTTTACTTATAGGTAAATACACACACACACACACACACACAGATTTATATATGTATATGCTTTTGTGTGTGTGTGTGTGTGTGTGTGTGTGTGGGTGTGATGAAAAGTCATTCTTTTGAGATTTTTACATTAGCTGGCCGTGCTAAGGTTTTAGTAGCAGATAGCAGACATTAAGCTAAGTTTGCTGAGGTTTTCAACAAATATATATTTCTAGGGTTCAGGGTAGTTTAGTTCTTATTTCAATGTTTGAGTGATTTGTTGTCTTTTTGGGGAGTTTTCTGTTTTTTGTGAGATGAGTTTCAAGTTTTGGTTTCCTGTTGTTAGGCCTGCAGGGGGTCAAATGTTTTCAGTGTGACGGAGAACTCCGATATTTTACTTATATATTGGCTTAGTTACTGCTGGGTTGTGAGGTTCAAACCCCAAACATGACAGCTCTCTTGCACTGTGCCCCTAAACAATTCCCAGTCTTCTTCCAGAGTGTGTGACCCTTAATGTAGAGACTAATAATTGGAAGTAGCTCTGGACAATAGTGTCAGTTAGATAAAGAAAAAATGGCAGTTGCAGTTTGAAAGGAGTTTAAAAAGTGAGACAGAAAGGGAAACGGTGAAGTGGTTTGAATACGTCATAAAATTTCTGTAGGCACTTTTGTGATTGTTTTAGAAATGATGGGCTTTAACAACACAGAATCTGAGGAAACCGTGGATGACTAGTCTGAGAATGAATGTAAAAGTGTCATTCAGTAACAGTTTTGGTTCTATTGTGTGAACCTCACCTTTCTCTTCATGATAGTGACCAGTTCTTCACGGGTCACTGCTGTGTGTGACTGCTCTTTCAGAGAATGTGTGTGATCCGGACCATTCCATCTCTCAATGAGAGGCTCTTACACGGGTCACTGAGTTCTCGCTGACTGCCCTGTTTACCTGATAAGGTTGCCATGGTGATAGCTAAATGCACACTTCACAAATGCCCATTCCTCAGAAGAGAGAATTAGGGTCACTCTTTGATGGGTCAGATAGGATGTCATTAAAAAAACAAAAAATAAAATACAAAGCTCTATTTTCTGTGCTGTATATGAACCTTTTAATAGTGAAATCTCTCTCTCTCTCTCTGTCTCTCTCTCGCGCTCTCTCTCTCTCCCTTTCTCTCTCTCTCTCTCTGTCTCTCTCTGGCTCTCTCTCTCATTAATATCCTTCTGCTAAAAATGAAAAGCTGTTAATGTATTGGTTTCAGGTTAAATTCAGATTCATTAAGGTAACTGTTGATTATTACCTTTTAAGTCTCTGTGACTTTATAAATGAGTTCTGTGCTAGTAGCTAAAGTCTAGGTTGTGTATGCAGTATGTGCCCTGCATTGTACAAGCACGCACACACACATACACACACACACACACACCTATAAGACAATATACCTATATAATCATATGTACTTCAAAAAGAACTCATATGTGTATGCTTTATATAGGAACTTATGTTGGTTCTGCAATGTTTGATTATCTCTTGATTATTCTATAATGTGTGACTATCTTTTCCTCAGGTGGCCATAAAGGTGATTGATAAGAAGAAGGCTCGTCGGGACTCATATGTACTGAAGAACATGAAGCGAGAGCCCCGTATCCACCAGGTCATCCGCCACCCCAATGTGGTGCTCCTGCTGGAGACCCTGGAGACAGAGAACTCTTATTACATGGTGATGGAGTTGTGCTCTGGAGGAGACCTGATGGAGAGAATCTCCCAGCGCAAACGGCTGGATGAGAGAGAGGTACGCCGTTACACCCGCCAGATCATGTCTGCTGTGGAACATCTACATCGCCATGGCGTTGTACACAGGTAATAACACACACACACTCACACTCACACGCACACAGATCACTACACATAGGTGATGACACATACACACATACACAGAGAGAGAGAGGGAGAGAGAGTGAGAGAGAGAGAGAGAGAGAGAGAGAGAAAGGGAGGTGAGTGGGTGCTAAGCTGTTTAACTGATTCCATGATGAGAAGTCCAAGAGCTGAGACCTGGTTGCTAGGTCTGCTTTATGTGAGGGAGCGCGAGAGTGAGAGAGATAGAGAGAGGGAGACAGAAAGAGAGGGAGAGAGGGGGGGGAGAAAGAGAGAGAGAGAGAGAGAGAGAGAGAGAGAGAGAGAGAGAGAGAGAGGGAGATTTGGATGTAGAAGCTGGATCCAGAGGGCACCAGGGTGGGAAGCCCATTACCTCCATGATGACCTCATCACTCAGCAGCTCAACGGTTAACACATCATTCTCAGACTTCCGCACTAATGGAGTCCCACAACCAAGCTTCATAATCTAACACACACACATACACACACTAATGAGACTGGCAGAAAGCATAAGTACAGTCAGGGGGATTTGTGGATCAAAGCAGTCATCACACACTCTCTTTCTTTCTCTCTTACACACACTATAGGCTGGAAAGCCATAGAGAGTTCAGTAAGAGGTAAGAAAGAACTCAGTAGGAGAGAGTAAGGGGTTCGGTTTTCCCACAGGGCTTGGTTAACATACATATATGCTCACCATGGTAACCATATGACAAACAAGTCACTGTGGTCTCAGTGAGGCCACTGTGGTGTGATATTTGTTCTAACCCTAATCGATCAGTCACAGACAGACAGACAGACAGACAGACGCACATACACACGCACGCACGCACACACTCACGCACGCGCGCCAAGTAAGATCACAGTCTGTTTGATTGCTTGGCTCCATCTCTCTTGCTTTCTTAGCATGTCTGTTAGGATATTTTAATATTTTGAGACAGTTTTTCTTCGTATGAAGCGTGTCTGTGGGGCTGAGCTGGGCCAGGCCGGGCCAGCAGGGGTGTTTGGGCTGTTATGCCTGAGTGGTGAGGTGGCCCACAACGTCTGTTAAACTGGAAACAAATTAAAACCACAGAAGAACACAGGAGATTTTTTATGATCCTTTTATTACATATGAATTTTGGATGTGAGGAATTTATAAAAGAGAGAAAGCTGTGTGGTCTTAATGTGAAGTTAAGCTGTTATGACAGAAAAAGAGAGACGGAGAGAGAGGGTGTTTCACTACGTGCAAAGACATTTTAAATGAAAAAGGGAAAAAAAAAAAAAAAAATTAAACCGCACCTCTCCTAAAACAAAACCCACATGTCACATCTTTCATAGGGTACATTCATATTTCGATATATGCATTTCTGTATGTCCCAACACACTTACATACACAAGGCAAAGACACCGCTCAAAACTGGTTAAATATGTCATCAGTAAATGATGGTATATAATCTGTAAATAGTCTATGTCATGGTATATAATTTGTAAACGGTATGTGTTATGGTATATAATTTGTAAACGGTCTATATTCTGGTATATAATCTGTAAACGGTATCTGTTACGGTATATAATCTGTAAATGGTATATGTTATAGTGCATCATCTGTTATTAATATTTATTTTGCCCATTTTCCTTACTGTCTGCTGTTTGTTGTTGTCTTATGTTTTTAAACCTAGAGATCTAAAGATTGAAAACTTCCTCCTTGATGAGCATAATAACATTAAAATAGTGGGTGAGTGCTCTGTGTTTACCTTCCTTTTATGTTTCCTGTGTAAATGAAACCTCAGGGGGCAATGTTTGAGTTATTCACTGCTAACACCATAATCTCTCTGTTGACTTGACCTCTTGACTTCTGATAGAACTAAAGTGCAATTGTAGAGTGTGTGTGTGTGTGTGTGTGTGTGCGTGTGACAAAGAAATAGGCTTTTCTCAACCTTGTAATATGTGATGAGACTTAGGGGGAAAATATATTCTGATATTTGACAATGTGTGTATATACAGTACCATTAAGTAAACTAGACATGCTGGTTCCTTTATGGTGTCTCTCACACATTATGTTCCCCCTACACAAATATAAACTCAGACAGAGGAAACTGGAGAGAGGCCATGCATTGAATATGGAAATAAAAAGTTAGACATTAGTTACTGAAACTCTATCGCTATGGCAATATTTGTGAGCAAACACTGAGGCAGACCAAAAGCTGAAGTCTCAGATGAGGACCAGGAGGAGTCTTTGTCCAGTTATACCATACTGTTAAGTTGCATACCGTGTGTGTGTGTGTGTTTTCACGTGTCAAACACAAGGCATGAAACGTAGATATCAGTAATACTTCTAAACATATCTTACCCACCTTTCAGTTATACTTAATTAGTCTTTTATTTCATTATGAAGCAGAGGTATCCAGACCTCAGTGGCACAGGGTCTTACAGAGCCTTTGTAACACGTGGATGTAAAGATATAGGAAAGGAGCAATAAATGTTTATGGTTACATAGTCAGGTCTAAGTGAGATCTTGAGATACATTATAATAAGTGTACAGATTAATGAATAATTCATTATGAAAAGTGTATTAAGATACTGTCCCTCTGACTGTATTCTATACCACTGATAGTGGAGACAGTCATTTGTGGACACTATGTTGCTCAGTGATGTGCAGTATGTTTGGGTGTGCGTGTGTGTGCGTGTGTGTGTGTGTGTGTGTGTGTGTGTGTGTGTGTGTGTGTGTGTGTGTGTGCGTGTGTGTGCGTGTGTGTGTGTGTGTGTGTGTGTGTGTGTGTGTGTGTGTGCGCGTGTGTGTGCGTGTGTGTGTGCGTGTGTGTGTGTGTGTGTGTGTGTGTGTGTGTGCGCGTGTGTGTGCGTATGTGTGTGTGTGTGTGTGTGTGTGTGTGTGTGTGTGTGTGTGTGTGTGTGTGTGTGTGTGTATGCGTTTAGATTTCGGCCTCAGTAACACTCTGAAGTCAGACTCGGTGTCTGCGGAGCTGTTGAACACACAGTGTGGAAGCCCCGCCTACGCTGCTCCTGAGCTTCTCGCACGCAAGAAGTACGGCCCCAAAGTGGATGTGTGGTCTGTGTGAGTACAAACCCTGTGTGTGTGGGGTGTGTGTGTGTGTGTGTGGGGGGGTGTATTTGTTCATTAACGGTGTTTGATAGCTTAGCTATCAGGAAGGACAGATTTGGTTTGGACTTTCTGTCCTCAGTACCATCAGTGAAGGCAAACATGTGATCTGAAACAGGCCCTATACATTTAGAATCTGTGATTTGCTCCATTTATTGTGTCCCTTTCTAATGATGAGAACAGGTCTCAGGGAGAGGTGTGTGGAGATATCTGGCCTATTTTTGTTTAGGTAATTTAATGTTTCATAGATACGCAAGTTTGTCTGCTATGATGGGTTTGTCGTTTCTACTGGGTTATGAGTACGCTTGTGATAACAAAAGTGTGTTTCATATGTTGTTGTTGGGTTAACATGAGCTTCATTATGATTAGCTTTGCGCTCTTTGTGACATTGCTGTGCCATTTGTGTGTGTGTGTGTGTGTGTGTGTGTGCAAGGTGCCAAGTTGACTGGTGCTGTTTAATCAAATGTATGAAGCTGTAACATTGGCTGTTTTGGTACATTTGCTTTATAGATGTTAGGCACAGTAACCTATTGTTTAAAATTGTGTGTGTGTGTGTGTGTGTGTGTGCGTGTGTGTGTGCTTAGAGGTGTGAGTGTGTTTGCGATGCTGACAGGCACCCTCCCCTTCACAGTGGAGCCTTACAACATAAAACAACTGCATCAGAAAATGGTGAATAGAGACATCAGTGACATCCCATCTGACCTTAGCAAAGGTACTGCCCACACACACACACACACACACCACAAAAGTGTAAAATGCTTAAAATAATATGCGTAATTATCATATATTGCATGCGTTTCTCCTGGTGTATCTGGGAAGTAATTCTTTGCGGAGGCATGAATACACACAAGCACATTTCACTTAAATCCATGCACCCCTTGGCAATCAGTCAAAACCCAAAAAGCTAGGCTTCTGCCCAGCCATCTGTGTTTAGCAGCGCGCTACAGAAGGTTTCACTCTGAGAGGCTGCTAATTAGCGCTGGGTGTATTTCCACTACATCACTAAGTAAATGGGTAAACAGGGTCTTCACTCTCTTCAGACACAAACAAACACAAAGCAGTGGCATCAATCACCACTCTGCCAACCTGACACTGCCTGGTGCCCCAGCTCTGGCACTGATAGCCCTTCTATCTGTAGTGAGGAGGAGAGGGCCACGGGAGTGCTCATCCGATCCTGGGCTTACGTAATGGCCCTGTGAAAGGCTCTTAGCCCAGACCGTTTGCATTTGACTCCGATTGCGTATCATCTGGATGGCATAGGAGAGAGAGAGTTTGGTTGTGTAGCTCGTGGAGTTAACTGACTTTTAAGGCTGGTCTTAATGAATACTAAATGACCTGAGAAAGTGGCATAGCAGGGTTGCTATCAAAGTGGCAAGGTTAACCAGTCCTGTTCCTGGAGGAACTTTTCAAATTTTAGCTTTTTATTTATTTATTTTTATTTTGTTGTATGTTGTGTCAGCTTAGAAAAAATAGAGTGTGGTCTCATGTCTTCTTATTTCCAATTATGTGTGTGTGGGTGGAATGGTTAGGGTGAATGTGGAAGGGTTAACCCTGAGTAATTTATTAGTCTCCCTTCAATGAGTTTACACTCCTGTTCTCCTCTTGTTCTTACAGGACCAAGATTTGTGAAATAACCTGCCTGTCAGACAAGACAAAAATATTATTTTTCCTGAATTAAGCAAACATAATGCCAATCAGTGAGATGGTCAAAAAATAATTTTGATCTCACTAGTGCTCATAAACCTAATAAACAAAAGCAAGTCGCCGTTAATTTTCACTTTCATGTTCTGGTATTTGACCTACTCAATCTCTGTCTTTAGGTGCTGTTCAGTTTGTGCTATCTCTGTTGGAGCCAGACCCTGCCAAGAGACCCTGTATCAAAACTGCTATGGAAGACAAATGGCTAAATGAGGGCTATGCCAAGAGGCCCCTGAGGAGTATCTCCTATGAAAACAGGTACTCTTATAATATTTGCCATCCCTCTCATATAGAGGGCCAAGTCAATGAAATGGATGTTTATAGGACGTCAGAGCTGTAAAATGTGACTTCACACAGCTGTGGTGGGTGCATAAAACTAATGTCCCGCCTTGAGCTTGGCAATTCACGAGTAGTGAAAATGCCTCTAGATCTTGCAGAAAGCTCAAGAGGATTTCTAATGCAATATCAGTTGTAGATCTTTACCATGCAATGTTGTCAGTTTTTCCTGCAAACATGTAAAAAAAATAGATTTGTCTTTAATCGCCTTCTAAAATATTCCATTGACATTTTCACAAATCCTTTCAGACAGAGCTTTGAAGTCTGTTAACTGAATGAAACTCTGGATAAACAGTGAGAATAATGCCCCCCCACCCCACCCCATCCATAAACTCGAGCATTTTTAAATGGTTAAAATGTTTCTCTATTAATTTCAATGCAGGGAAAGATAGAGATAAAAAATGGTATAGGAGAGATGATGAGAATGACAAGAGATGAGAATGATATGAAATGAATCAAGCTGTCTCTGTATTTCTGCATGATGTGTTTCTTTGTGGCAGGCTTAGACCAGAGGAACTAAACTCCTCCGTGTTACACTACATGACGGAGTCTCTAGGTCACAGCCTCTCTGACATCATTCACAACGTTGTCAACAACAGTCCCTCCACCATCCTGGCAGCCTACCACTTACTGCTGAAAAAACTCACCAGGCAACAGAGAGGAGCTAAGGCCTTCAAGGTCACTCCGAAACATTCACATTATCCACCACATACACTTAAGCAAAGACACACAGTCCTTAAGGTGTATGTTTTTCTGCCACAGAGAGCAGAGAACAGCGAGTGGAACCTGTCTAATAAAAGCATATGGAGAGAAAAGAGCAACCCCGAGGCCAAAAGCAATCAACAGGTGACGACGCAAGAGAGCTAGGACTAGCCTCCTACTGTAAATCAGAGACAAACACACAATGCCAGTATAATAAACAGGTTTTGGATACCAGAATAACCATCAGACAGTAGGTCACTGTTTGCCAGGTCCATCCTTGGGGACTCACTAGACACCACATTCCAGTTTAGTTCTCAGTCTGTTCCTAAGGCCTCCCCATACCCTGCACATTTTTGCTTTAGGCCCAGCATTAACACACCTGATTCTGTTGATCAGTTATCAACAAGCCTTTGAGTGGCTCAACCATTCATGTGATAATGAAGAGCTAGAATAAAGACATGCAGTGGACTGTGCTTTAGTTAATACCTAACACTGACAGTCCTAGTCACAGAGGCCAAGGGCTTGGTAATCAATAATCTGTTAACCAGATAAATCTAATCAGGAGTTGAGATTTCCTAAGCATTGTGGAAAAACCAGGAAACCTGGATATTAAAGGACTACGCGTCCAGTGGTGGAAAATATCATGGAAAAATTATGATTGGGAAAATCAAAAGGTTCCACCACTATCCTGGCATGGTTATTTTTTCACCAGAGCAATTCAAACTAATATTGCATCTTTAGCCGAATTCGCTGTCATATCTGGGTGCGTTTGCAACGGCGAGCGGGACGCGGCAACATCAAGGTCTGATTGTGACAAATAACATGTGGCGAGTCATAATATGATGCGTGCTCTCAGCTGCTGGATGACGACGTGTGCTGTAAATCAATATTTAGTCTCCGGTTAAAACTGAATAAATACGGTGATTCAGTTGCAGCCTGTACACATTTTTAGAAAACGAAGTGCAAACTTAATTTACCCGGTTGCCATCACAAATTAATAAAAGTGTATTGTTGTGTTGTTGTCCTGGGGGGTGTTTCAGAAAGCGGGTTTAGTGAAAATTCTGAGTTAGTTAACTCAGAGCAAGTAGTAAACCTCGAAATAGAAGAGCCCTATGACTTTGTTTTGCTAGGAGAATGAAGCCAGAGGGCTCTTCTATTAAGAGGTTTACTACTTACTCTGAATTAACCAACAGTTTTCACTAAACCCGCTTTCTGGAATACTCCCCTGCACGGCAGTACAAGGACAATAAAGTTTATAATGTCTTAAATGAAAAAACAAAACTAAAAAAAGCAATTTAAAAGGCAGCCGAAATAGCTCAGTTGGGAGAGCGTTAGACTGAAGATCTAAAGGTCCCTGGTTCGATCCCGGGTTTCGGCATAATCTTCTCCAAAACTTTACTATAGTCTTGTCTTGCACAACAATACAATGACAATAAAATTTCTCATGTGTTATAATAATAATAATAATAAAAGTTTATTTAGAGCCCAATATCACTATTTATAGTCTCAAAGGGCTTTACATGTCTATAACGAAGTCAAATCAGAATTATATTATCCATAAGTTAGACAAAACAGATAAGTCTTTAGTCTGGATTTAAAGGTATGGAGAGAGTTTGCCTCCCTAAATTCTGTTGGTAAACCACTACTACCAAACCATGAGTGTCAATTAAACATTACAGGATGACAGAACAAGAGGAAATTAGGTCTTAATACCCGAAATAAGCACTTATCACATATATACATATCACAAAGTTAAAAAATGAGTATCAAGTCATGCAATTTCATAATATACAGTTGTACAATATACATACAATATACAAAGCAGAACAATACATCACATAGTAGACTAAAATATCACATCTATGACCTCAAAGTCTCCTCAGAATGAAGCAGCCAATGACAGGAGTCCAAGACCACCCAGTAAGACCCAAGCAAGCCAATCAAATGAGAGCATCTCTCAGGGCAGCAGGAAGAGGCCAGAGGAGATAGATGGACAGAGCCACCTGAGTGCAGAGCAGCGGATGGACTCTCCCTCTCCTTTACCAGTAGATGGAATCACTGATGATGATGTCGCCATCACTGTGGAGACAAAGGAAGGACTATTCCCAGAGGGTAAGAGAAATCTTATTGGTTAATAAAGGCATGTACGATTTGATGATTCTCTATCAAAATAGGCTTAATCGTCATGAAACACGTTGACACTAGATGTTCAGTGTGTGCATTGTTTTTTTCATAATGTTTTAAACGGTACGAAATTGTGAAATTGTTAAAATGTTATACTGTACAAATCAAAATGTCAATAAAGAAATGTTAAAGGTTTTATATGAGAAATCTGTTCATTTATTCATAGGAGAATTGCTGCTCTCAGGTTTTGATCAGTGTTTCTGATTCAGGTTATAACTGTACTACCTATATTTCTTACACCTGTATTAAAACATGTCATGTTTATGTACCTCAGTCTCAGCGTTTGGTGAGCGGGAGTTGGTCCATATTTCACCCCCAAAGTGTTCCTGCAGGGAAACATCTGGTTCAAACCTCTGTGACTCCAACCCCTGTGACACACTGGTTACACTGGAAAATGCTAAAGATTCAGCCACGGCTAAACCGACATCTAAACCCATGGCCGACCTGCAGGCGACACCTTCCGACAGTTACCTCGGCGAGGACCTGACCTACCCCCATAACGACAGGCTGGAGAAGTTACAGACTTTCTACTCAGACAAAGCTGTGTCTCCCAGAATGCACTTTGAGAACAGGGGGGGACAGCGTTTTAAGGACCTCCTCCTGGCCATTGAGGAGAAAGCCCATCCTGCTCGTCATCTCAGCGCAATGGAGACAAACACACAGACTTCCCCATTACCACGACTGCACCACACCAGCACACTGAAAGATACAACCAGAAAGGTCACATGGGTGGGACTAACAGGTCATGTTGGTACAGGTGCAGGGTGCTACCCTTTCCTGGTACATGGCTCTAAAACCCCAGTTTACCCATCACAGATGCAAGATGCACTGAAGAGTCTGAGACAGACAAAGGAAAGGAGAAATGTAGGAACAGGCAGAGGAGGGGGTAGAGGAGGAATGGTAACCATTGGTAACGCAGCTAAACGGAACTCTGTACAACTTAGAACTTCCATTCAACGGAGGGTCACTGACCTCAACCTGCCAATGCTTCCGACCTCATTCCGGAACAAAACAGACAAAAACACGGAAATCTTCCGCATGGACTTTGGGTAACAGAGGGATATATGGAAAAAGGGAGAAAAGGGAGAAATATAAAGAGAGGGGTTTTTTTAGCTTTCTGAAGGAGAGTTTTGGAACTGCACCTCGGTTTTTGCTTCTAATCCTTCAGAAGTGACTTACTGGTCCACAAAGTAATCCAAAACATCTTTAAAACCTCTCCTTCTCTCTCTCTCTTTCTTTGCTATAATCCCTCCCTCTCAGGCCAATTTCACTGCACTTGAGTTTCGTAATTAGCTCAACAGGGTCTGAAAGATGCCCATTGTGTATTAAGTCTGCATCATATTACACTGTTTATGAATGAATACGACTGAATGACATCAGCAAATCGTTGCCAAAGGATGACTCTTTAGCTGTCACAGCTCTGTTGTTGACTGACACAGCTGTCCAACACTATTACACGACACTAGGTTTTTAAAATAAAAGTTACTGCAGCTGTAATAAAGCAACATTTAAAATTCTGCAGGATAAATGCTTGTGTCTGGACCTCATCAATGGGAAAAAAAAAATGAAGCTTTCTTGGTTTTAGATTGCACCTCTCGTCAAACTTGCAGGGTTCATGGTCAGCCCAGGACACAGTCGCAGACATTAGCTGAGACAACAAAACAGCTAATGGGGGTAGAGGAGGACTGGCACATCTGACAAAACAGTTTGAGAGGAGGCTAGCAAGTTAGCATCTTATGTGCACACGGTTATATTTGAGCTTTAACTCTATTTATGACCGTTCGCTTGATGCATTTTTTAGCATCTTATGTAAGAGTTAAGTATGTAGCATGTGTAGTACAGATTCCATCCCTCCATCTCTGGTTCTCTGCAGCTTCTGAATAATGGACAGGTAAAGAAATCGTTCTTGCTTTTCAGGCTGTAAGAAGAGGCTGAATTATTGAGTGCTTGTTGTGCCATTGGATACTGTGCTGAGTGGCCCAGAGGCTAGGCTGAGAAATGATGGGGAAAGATAGAAGGAAATGAGGTATGTCTGTTCATCTCTTCCAAGTTTATGACCAAGAGTCCAGAATAGTTCTGAGAATTAGAAACCATTCACACCAAGTTGAACCAACCAGTATAATAGACATGTATTTTGATTGCATTACTAGATGGCCATTCCAAAACCTGGGCTAAAAGTGAGCATTTCAAGGGCTAAATAGCAATAATCTTCTCCTATACCAGAAACTACAAAAAAAAGTCTTAAATGGTTTTTATAAGAACCTAGACCAATAGCCACTCCAAAACCAGTAACAGCAAAATTGCAACATTTAACCAAAACTTCAAATGTAGAAATTACAGAGTAAAAACAATGACTAAAGAACCTGAAAATGCCTATTGAACACTTAAGCACTGAAAACTGAAACAACACAATCTCCACAAAGACTTCTCATACAGCTCCCCCAAAACTCGCTATGACTGATCTGCTACCATGCACATAGTTCCTGGAAAAGCAATACCAACTCTGCTGCTTAACTCCTATGAAAACAAACAAATAAACAAACAAACAAAAAATACAAGGGAGGGGGGGCTTTTACAGCCAGTTCCCCCTATTAAGTGATAAGCTATAAAGCAGGCTACATTTGTGTACTCCTGGTAAAGTCATGTTGACCCATGAGCTGGATAAGCATCGGGCTTGTTCAGAAATGTAAATATGAGTTAAAGTTAACTGAATCAAAAGCATCTCTTAAAATAACCCATGCCTTTACTAGATTGAATGTAAATTTCTAGCAGGAAACGATTAAATTTTAGGCTTTCAATAACACTTGAATTTTATGATATTAAGACACCATATTTTTTCTTTTTATTCAGTAATTGTTCAAACCATACAGACATAAATCTATGTCACCTCTCTTTGTGTTGGCCAAGTTATAGATATTTACGCCATTAAGCTTTCTGTGTTGGGTCAAGGTTTGATTTTGAATCTTTCCACTTTCACAATATTTCAGAAAAGAGAAAACACATGATGAGGCCTAAATATACTTGCCTTTAAGATTTATTGAGAAACTTTTTTCTTTCAGTTCTTTGCTCCCACAGTTTCTCATTCTCTCTCACTCACTCTCTCTCTTTCACACACACACACACACACACACACACACACACACACACACACACACAAAGTCATTATAGTCTTGTCTTCATCCCATCCCTTTATTAGTGAACTTGATGGAATACATACTATTTAAAGTGTGTCTGTGTAGCACATCACAGGTTTGGACAAGTTCTCAATGGTAGACTAGCTCTCCTTTGCTCTTTGGAAAGGTTGTATGATAATGAACATGTGGATGTGTTGCACTATACATCAGTATCCAGTAGTGTGCTGAGTGATCCATTGATGTCTGGTAACGGTTTTAACCCCAACCTGTGGCCGCACAGCTTATTTAATGACTTTGGCATACACAGGGGTCCTCCCCTTTAACTACATTCTCTGGCTTTAATTAAACACCAATGGAGACAGCAAAACAGAAGATGGGAAATATGTAACATTTGAGAGCTATAGTCTGGAGATTACAACAGTGGAAAGTTAAAGAAGGCGTCTGACCGCGTGATGAAGGGTCATGAGAATGGGGTGCAGTAATGCTGTGAATTGGGAATGGATTTTTAAGAGAAAAGTGACAGAAAAAAAATGAAACCATGGCCTTGACGAGAGCACAAAAAAAGAAAGAAAGAAAAAAGAAAACAACAACAACCACAAAACCCACTAGGCTTCACAGAAACAGCAGTCTTTAACCAAACTGACTGAGACAAAATGTTTCAATAACATGTGTGTTAGGCTCTGCTGTGTTCGCTAAAATGATGGAAGAATCAGATGAAGCCTTTCAGACTGAAATCACTTTAATAAATATTCAGTACTGTTATAGGTGATAAGACAGGTTTTCTCCTGATATGGCGGGTCCTTATTCCTTCGCTTTTAATTAACCATTTAAAACCAAATATTCACCGTGGGTTCATATGACAAATATGTATGTGTACTAACATTGTAAACCCTTAAAAGACTGTGATAAATCTAAAAAGTCTGAGATGAGAGACTGCCTTAAAAAAAAAAAAAAACTCAGAGTCTTCCGGGGAAAAAAAAACCCTTGTTTTATGTCGACAATTTACTGTGTATTCTACGTGAAGAAATCTGATGTCCATCCATGACTGAATGAACACTAAAATTTCTTGAAACATTTATCAAAATGAAAAGAAATTTAGCAGCAGAATAAGTGCTCACTTTTCTTTTCTTTTACCAGTGTATGATATGCCCACCAAAAATAACTCATCATTACTGAATGAACAGGCAGCCCTTACATAAACACGGCTAAGGTTTCTGTCTGGTGACCGCGTGAGCAAACCACAGAGAATATTCCAATAGTGGACTAACATAACAGAAAACTCACTGTTATACAGCAATGTGAATGGTCAAGGTCAGAGATTAACAGTAGAATAAACTGTAAAAACATATTCAGTCAATAAACTGAAATAAATCAGGAGGCAGATTTGACAAGATTAAGTGATCTAGCTACCCAGTCCTCAGATTGAGGCTCTGATCCAATCTAAATGTATCTGAGTCATGGCAGCTATTGACCTACCCCATTCTCACAGCCCTCTTGTCACCCAGTAACACCCAGGTGAATACCAACATGATTCCCCACCTCATCCCTCTATCTTTCTCTCTTGTGTTCAGTGAAGAATGGAGTCCTCTTCAGTGAGCTCTGAGGAGGGCCTTGCACTAGTCACTAATTAGCTATTAATCCACGTCATGATTAGCTGCCATGAGTCCAGTCATGTAAACTAAGCAGTCGCACAAAAGCCAGGACATGCCCACACATGTCCAAGCAACAAAGGGCCAAGAATATCAAAGAAGGAACAGGGATTATATATTAATTTTTCTTGTCTGCTACAGGTCTATGGAAACATCCTGTGACACTAGAAATGATAAATAGTGTTTGTGAAAACTCCACCACACAGACGAGAATCTGCGCTTTGTTTTCATGAAGGCTGTTGTAGCTTTATCGGCTAACATCAATAGGTGTACGTTCGGTTCCACATCAGCGGTCTGCCATGTAGGACCGACCTCTGTGCCTCGGTCATGGTTTACAAAACGCTTTACATCACCTCTATCTGATAGATTAGTGAGGCATTGTTTCATAACCCAGTTTGTTTCGGGGATTGCTGGGGGAGCAGTGTTTGAGCCGTCGTTAACCTCGTGCGTATCGGGCCATCAGGTGCAGCAGTGCTGTACAAGACGCTAATCTGAGTTTTAATAAGTGATGAAGGCCGAACTTTTGGGTCAGAGTAGAAGGCCCAGGGAGAATGCGTAAAGCGACCTTCCAAAGCACCTCGAATAGCCGATGTCGATTTGGACCGTCTCTTTAGTTCGCTTTGTGCTGTATATTCGCAAACACTGAACTCGTCAATCTACCTGCAGAAAAAAAAAATTAAATTCGGGTAACCTTTTTCGCACTCTCCAAATGGCAGGTGTAATGTGAGGTGAGCATCGCTCTGGACTGTCAGCACCTCATCCTGACTCGCGTTTCTCAGGAAATAGCGGCGAACTATCGGGGCATCTCCAATTTCTAATGATGCACATACATTATTTAAAGCCGTTCTCCTGGGGAGTACGGGACGGCTGCACGGAAGACCTAGTCGGAGCGTCGGGTCAGCGACGCACAAAACGGCGCGGGCTCCAGGAGCAGGATACTGACACTGTTCAAATTTATGCAATTCTCTGTTGTCTCTGCTGCAGGTGAAAACACGTTCATTCTCACAAAACCATGTCAAGTCCTCTAAACAGGTAGTGGCGGTGAAAGGGAGATAATTTTACAACAACGACAGGACAGGTAAAGTGTAGTTACACAGTAAATCTTTAAATATTTCCATAAAGAACGGAAAAACAATAACATGAGTTAATAATGAGATTCTTAATGGAGACGTTACGTATCTACTTAAGATATTAAGCTGATAAATAAAAGCCTAGTCGTCAATTTAATGGCGATATTTTTCTTTGTAAGAAAAGATAGGTTATTGCATTCTTACATATAGTCATGCGTTTTGGCATGTGGTAGTTTTGGGCAGCGGATAATAATTAGTAACGGCCGGCTACCCTGAAAGAGGAGATTGAAACATAGGTGAATAAGAGTATAAACTTAAAACCAAATGAAAAGTGGTATTTTGTTTATTTACAAAATGTATTACAAAATTTAGAGTGAAAGGGATAACTTCTTTCGAGCGACTCTGAATTTCTCATGTTTCGGAAATCTTCGCGCGCTCTCACACTGTGGCACAACACGCTAAAAGACACGCGTCGCGCCCACATGATACAAATTGACTCTTATTAGGTCCCTGGGGTTAAAGCGCCCTCTTCTGTTTGGTACTCAAATCTGTTACCATTAAAGGTGTTGCACAGATAATATAGTAGGCTATTAGACGCAGTTCAGGTCAACCCAGAGATAATTGTTGAGCATCTCGAGGAGCTAACGGTGTGTTCCATTTACATGACTGATTTTAAATGATAAAATGAAGGCAAGTACCCCACAACCATAACTTTATTAAAGTATTACAGTTATATAATCAAGTCTGACAACTTTATAGTTACAGGTAATAATCATTGCAGTTCGGTAGAGTGTCTCGAGTGACAATAGCCCATCTTTAGGGGGGGAAATACTAAATAGGCTAATAACCTTTAAACATGTTTCACTCTAAAACAGACTGTTCTCTGTACCTAGCGAATGACTAATTCACCATTATAGAAAAAAAAAGCAACACAAAAAGTTGACAAGACAATGTAGAAAAATCAGGATAATGAGAAGTACAGTTTCGCCAGTCTCTATGACGCTGTAAAACTTCCAGTCATTGTGATGGGATACTTTAAGACTGTTTTGTGTGTTATATTTGCAGTTTCAGGATTTGTGGTCATGAAAAAATAAACCGGTATAAGCAAAAATTTTCATCGGTCTTATAAAATAAGCAAAATAAATCTCAAATACCATAGCTACAAAGGTGGGCTGCCCCACTTCTACTGAATAAATACAAACTGTAATACAGTTTCACTTTACAACATTGGCTTAAATTTGTTCAACAAAATAGTTACAGTATCTCCTGTAAATCCCACGTTTATTCAGTGATTTAAAGGCGCTCACGTAAGCATGTAGTTAAAAAGAAAAAAAAAGTGATTGTACAATGTCACAGTCTTCAATAACTTTACCCTATACAAACACAATAATACATATCATAGCATAGCCTGCAAAGGGCCACTTCTGTGCGCTTCCCGTACAAGCCCTAGTTGTTCAGGTCGTTAAAAAAAGGTTATTTAAAACAAATTTAATATTACCACAAGTTTCCTTTCGTCAAGATAGGACTTCGCTGTCCCGTCAGATATTTGGCAGATGTTGTCCATTTACGGTGATTCTAGACTGGTTGAGTTTAGAATTTGGGAAGTTGGAGCTTCGCAAATCAGCATAAAGAGGCAACACTTCACCAGATCAACCACCATGCGCTCGTGGCACGCAAAGACTGAACAAAACCATTGGACAAAACTGTCCACTTGCTAAAGAACCGAGGTAGGCCTACTGTACACATCCGCTTACAACGTCTGTGTAAAACATCAGTCACGTTTCCAATAGTCAATACACTTAGTTTTTTCACCGTGTAAACAATAAAAGTAGCGAAACTTTCCTTCTTTAACTGCTGACTGTATGCTATCGATTAGGCCGTAATATAGAGGCATAATACAGCCTATCAGATTCTGAAACGGAAACGGTTATTACACATTACAGTGAAGCCTTTTCAATAAATATTGAACATTCAATTTTCATCAAAGGTACTCACTTCTGTTATTCGTGTTTATGTTACTTTCAACACGGAAACTTACTTAACTAAAGCTACTCGGGGAGTGGAGGGGTCTTAAGAAATTAATGAACCGAACGAGCCACCTGGCCCCGCGTATTTTTAAAAACAGTCTATAATTTGTGGGAAAGGAAGAATTGAGTTTACCTTACAGATCATTAAAAAGAACACAGTATAATAATAAAAACAGTATCATTATAAATAATAACCTGTACATACACTCAAGTATCAACCAATCCAAGAGGGACTGGTCCTAATGCTTATGGCAACGCTACGTGTAGCGCTTCTATCACGCGCCCGGAGTGAGCACTCTGAATACAGCCACACATCATTGAAGCCAAACGGACGACAACGCCGCGTGCCCACACTGGGAAGGAACAATCCAATACCACCAAAACGACCATACCGTACATGAAAAACAAAGAAAGAATGAGAGGAAAAAAGAAAGAAAGAACGGACAGCACTGAAAAGAAGAAAAAGCAATATATAGGCAACAGTGACTGTTTTACGCACGTATTAACGCAGACGCATAGGCAGCACACGTACTAGTGCTTTTATCGCGTTTACTGAACGGAGCGAGAGATGCCTCGCCAATTCAGAATGCGCCCTCTCCTGTACAGGGTTTGAAGCGCACTCTTCATTCAAGCGCATATAAACTCAATAAAAGCCCACTTGTTAAGCCAAAAACGAGAAAGAAACTAAAGAAAACATTATAACTCTGAAAATCGGCTTGCCGACACACCATCACCAAAGTTTAAAAGGAAAGAAAAGGGAAAAAAGGAGCAGCAAAAACCTTCGACCTGTTTCCACAATCATCTGACTGTGATGGGCTGGGGGAATGGGGTCGGGGAACAGGACAAGACTGGGCTGTGTGAGTGAGGGAAACGAATCCGGTTGGTGACAGTTCTGGGCCTGAGGTGCAGGCTTCAGTCCAGAACTGAATTTACTTGGACCGTGGAGAGCAACTGGAGAGCAAACATTCACATTTTCAGTGATTAAAAAACCCATTCCTGCAATATTAAATTCATAATTATATTCAAAAGTTCATTCTGTCACCATAAAAAAAAAACAACAACAGAAAATCTGTCTGATGTTTGACAGAAACTATGGATTCCATTGACTGTATTAGCAGTGAATTAGCTGTCACTTTACAGTGAACTCTCCTGTTTAGTCCAGCATCTTTACACTGAACAAACAGATGATCAAGACAAATTCAAAGCCAGCTAAAATCACCATTCCCCAAGGCAATAATGTACTTAACATTCATTATGTTTCGTCTACGTTTGTGCATGTACGTTTTAAACGCACATTAACGAAGGAGGCGTGAGATGCATCGAGATTCGTGAGAGGGCCTGTTGCTGTGGTTATCTTTGAAACGTGTGCGTGCGTGCGTGTGTATGTGTGTGTGTGTGTGTACCACTACACAGCAGAACTTGCTGTAGTGTGGATACAGGCTCTTGGTGTCTCCGCTGAGAGCACATTTCCGTGGGAAACAGATTCGATTCCTCGGCTTCACAGACACCACAGCCGTATTTTCACAGAGATGCCAAACCTGAGGCCAGTCTCAGATCACAACTCCATCTCTAAGCAGAGTGGGCCTCATGATGCAGCTCCAACTCTGGGCAGAGTGGGCCCTGTGGTGCAGCTGCATCTCTGGGAAGAGTGGGTCCCATGACGCAGCTACATCTCTGGGCTGAGTGGCTCCCTGTGACGCAGCTCAGAGTCTGTGCTGTGTGATAGAAGAGTTTGTTGTGTCTCAGTTTAATGGTGAGGGATGAGTTTCCATGGTGATGGGTGAAGTGTCTGCTTGCTGCTGAGGCCGCTGGGATCGCTTAGACCTCTGCAGCCGTCAGGCCGACTTTCTCCTCCTCTTGTCAATCTGAACTTGGCTTCTTCAGTGAGAATGTGAGGATGTTGAAGTGTTCACTCAATTGCTTCACCTAGAAACAGAAACAAGGAGAGAGAAGCAACCGACAGACTTGAGTCTCAATGACAGAACTCAATGGTACAACGACTGTTCAGTGTATGAGCAGCGCAAAGGTCAAACCAGATGAATAACCCAGGTACAGCTGAATATGACATTTTTTTTTGAGTGATTCTGTGTGTGTGTGTGTGTGTGTGTGTACTCACTACTGAAACTCCATAATGTACATGAGCGAGGACGACGAAAGCGGTCCAGGCATACAGCAGAAGGGTCTCACTCTGCTGGACGAGCCCAGAGGCCACCAGCGCTACGGTCATCGTCAGCGGCAACAACAACCAACTCAGCGCCTGGCAACGTGTGTTACTCATCTGACACACTATCAATTTACACTAGAGATGGGTAGAGATAGGTAGAGACAGCAAAGGAGATGGAGAGAAAAAGAGAGGGTCATAAAGAGTTGACGTGTGAAAGAAACCTGTGGTGTGATGTCCTTTAGAATTAGAGCTAGCGAGCAACTTTTTGAGTGCATGTGACAGAGTAAAAACAAAGCTATGTATGGTGCATGTCTGAGAGTGAGTGGGTGTGTGTAAGCACACACTGCATATGTGTTTTGACAATGAGAGAGTTTTTATGTTAGATGGTGAGTGAATTATGAGTGTGCACACATGCATGTCTGTCTGTCTGTCTGTCTGTACTTACAGTGACATTGGCAAAGGCTGTGCCCACCATGAGGTAGAAGATTCGCGGCTGCTTATCTAAGATGTCTGTGGGTGAAAGAGTGATCCACAGCGTGGAGAGGACAAAGATGAGGAAAGGAGAGAGGAGTGGCAGGAGAGACTCATACACAGAGCTGTGTTTCAGTGTGTTACTGCGGTATGCCCTGAGAGAGACAGAGAGAGAGAGAGAGAGAGAGAGAGAGAGAGAGAGAGAGAGAGAGAGAAGGGATTCAAATCATTCAAATATTCTTACTCATACACATGCTCATATCTGCTGTGAACATCCGACGTATTGGAAAGTTCTGGTTCTGGTACTGCAACTAACTGAGTTGTTTAGTAATCAAGACCACTAAACAAATGATACATCGTCTGTTGGTCTGTTTGTGTGTGTGTGTGTGTGTGTGTGAGTGTGAGAGAGAACATACTTAAGGACATTGTACAGACTCATGGGCAGGGTCACGATAAACAGGCATCCTGGAATCAAAGAAGACCACAGAACCATTAAAGATAATGACTTGTCATGGGTTAAGTAGCTAAAAGATGAACGGTGAACTGAACAGGTAGGATGACTGATGTGAGAGGAACTAAACAGAGCAAATGCTTGTTTACTCACCCACAATCATGACTATGAAAAGATCTCTGTAATAGATGTTCAAAAAGATGGGGATATACCATGTCTCCACGCCGACAACTGCTGTGATTATATAGACTATAGAAATGGTCTGAGAAAGAGAGAGAGAGAGAGAGAGAGAGAGAGAGAGAGAGAGAGAGAGAGACAGGAGGGGAGGAGAGAGAGGTGTTTACACATTACTGACAGAAATGTGTTGAACAAAACGATTCTGGACACTACATTTGAAAGCGTTCCAACAACAGTAACCTAGCAACCAAATCTCATTACACAAAGCAGCTTTCTAAGAAGTAGTTTGCTGATCTAAAACATAACCACATAGAACTAGCCAACATAATGCATACAATAATGTATCCCACAAACCAAGCATAACCGCATACCTGCTTTTCCATTTTTTTATCAATAAAAAAGTGTTTTGCATTGAGGTACAGTTGTGCTAAAACAGAGCAGGGCATTTGTTTTCCCTGTTTTTTCCTTCAAAGGTTCACTTTCACCTTACATTACAAACAACTCACTCTGTTACAGCAGCAGATTTACTGACAGACATAAGCATCCACCAATCAGTTCACATCTATACATACAGTGACGCACTTTCGCTCTGCTGAGATGAGACTGGTTGGGTTCTTTCTATAAGGGCTTTGTGACCCTGTGAGCATCTTTACTCAGAACAACAAACAGAGAGAAAATGTTATGTTCTCACCACTTGACTGAGGTCATAGCCCCATGGTAAGAAGAGGACCCCTGTGTTGTATTTCTCCCAGTGAGACAGGATGAAGGAGAAGAGGACCACCCAAAGCAGGTAATAGAGCGTTACCACGCCAACGCCACTCTGGCCACGCCCAAACACAGAGTAAACGGTAGCAACGAAGAACACACACGCCCAGCTGTCCAATCCGTGATCGAACAGCTCTCCCAGGGGAGTGCTGGAGTTAGTCCTTCGGGCCTGCTTACCGTCCACACCATCTACACACACACACACACACACAGAGCGTAACCATCAGTATTTTAGTAACACTACTCTGTCAACAGTTCTAATTTAGTCCACACACACAGACGCACACATGCACACACTGCTACTACCATCTACCACTACTGCTGTCTTTTCAATCATTCATTCAGACTCCTTTGTAATTTTACAGCACACACAAGCACACTCAACTTAAACTAATTCATTAGTGGTTAAGAAGGCCAAAATGTTTGCTCAAGTGCATGCATGCACTCACACTCTCTCACACACACACTCACCTAATGTATATGCCAGAAAGTTGAAGAGGCCTGCAGCTATCCATACCCAGCTGGGCACATGTGTGTGTCCCTTAGCTGAAAACACACACACACACACACAGAAAAGTGAAGTGAAGTTCCTGTTACCAGAAAGGAGTGACAGTGACTTATTACAGGAAAACGATGTGCCCACATGTGACGACGCACGCTTATGTGTGTGTAGCATCATAAACATCCTGTTTAAAAATGACAAGCATGAGAGTACACATTGTTGGCACTAGCTTTGATCCTGTGCTCGCAAAGAAAGTGGGGGAGAGAGAGAGAGCGAGAGAAAACAGGTTGACTGACTCAGTGGTTCTATCCAGTCCAGGTAGGTTCTGTGTAGGCCTGCACAATATGAAGAAAATCTGCAATGTGCAACAGACTTGTTGATATCGCCATGGCAACACGAGACGCGATAAAACAAGGATTAATGCGTGCAATTCCCATACGTCTCTGATTGTATGTACTGCAAATATAGACCCCCAAAAAGGAAGAGGCTGTGTTTGCTGTGAAATGACATCAAAATTATTTCCAACTATTTTTCAGGTTTATTTAACACCTGACACATTTAGCACAAAACTTACTTTTGTGAACTCATCTCCTTTACAAAATAAATATTGCCACACAAAACCCCCTTTTGTTATCTAACAGCTCTGCTGCAGCTCCACTTGCATTCAAAAGTCTCCGTTGTTTCTTCAGGACTATTCATTTTAGATGGTTGTTGCTCAACTTTTTCCACATGGCTTCTCTTTCCCTTAGCAGCTCTCTGCATCTCTGTTCATCCCATCTAACTACATCACAGCCTACAAACGTCTACCAACCGTAAAAAGTCTTCACACCTTATACACACCTGTGAGTGAGTAATGCTAAAACAGGGCTGTTTCTCTGCTCTGCGTCTCTGCCTTGACTTCCGGGCTTTATGAAACCGTTCTGATGTCGCAGCCCTTTGTGATGTGTTTATTGTGGAAATTCATGTTGCAGTAATGATAAAAATACGATAGATAGATTGTGTAGTCTTCATTCTACGGAAACTGCTCAGTCCATAAATGAACAGTTAGTGTCCAATGGGCCATGCCAAGAGTCAACAAGACAGTCAACACATTTACACTTTTAACCAGTTAACGAAACAAAACCTCTGTCTCTCACATTTTTGATCTTTCACACACACACACTCTTGGAGTGGGCCTGACCTGAAGCGTAGAAGTCAAAGTCGTAGAAGGATAACATGACGAAGTTCAACACCAGGAACATGAACCCAGTGAATGTGATGAGGTTAGGAGCTAACCACGTCGGTAAGACCTGAGAGAGAGAGAGAGAGAGAGAGAGAGGTTATTAGTTGAACATGGTGTGATGGGAGTAATGAGAGCTTGGTGGAAAACTCATTAATGTTGTATTCCCACTTTAATGAGGGAGGAGAGAGCAGAGCGGGGTCTCTGGTCTGCATGTGTGTGTGTGTGTTTGTGTGTACACTGGGGGAACCCTGCTCTTCAATATCACACTTCACATGAACAGGTTATGGTTAGAAAGACAATAACAGGAGCTGAATCCTTGGGCTCACGTTGTGGTCACCACAACCGTGTCTCTCTGACACAGTCACACACACTTTACTCACAGGGACAGTGATGGAATTTGTGGGCCATGTTCGGAATGTTTTGAGTGTCTTACCTTGACTACAGAGTTCCAGAAAGGATGCATGACGTAGACAGACAATGGGTTGGTGTCCACTGCACTGTACTGCAGAGAGAAAGAGAAAGAAAAAGAGGGAGAGGTTTTCATACAAAAACATAAATGACTTCTCAGGTACAACCATCTTTTCACAGGGAACTTTGTTTAGTCAGCACCTCGTGTGTGTGTGTGTATGAGAGAGAATGAGTGTGTGAGAATGTTTGTCTGAAGTGGAGGTGCTGTGACATTGTTAGATGGTAAGTCTTGTGGGTCAGGATGTATTAAGAGGCTGGAGGAGTGTGGTGAGGCATGATAAAGTTCTTGAAGTGAACAAAGATATGACAATAGAGTGCAAACCATGCATGTGTGCACGTATACACACACAGGGAAAACCTACAAGACTACAAAAAATACACAAGCACACTTCATATGTACTGAATGAAAGACGCTGACAAAGACTCAGACTTCAACAAGCAATTTGTCAATATAACTGTCCAATCCATCTAGCCATTTTCTGATCAGTTCTGATTCTCTCTATTTTATTTTTTTAGCGTGTTTGTGTGTGTGAATGGGTGTGTATGCGAGTGTGTCGAAAAGACAAGGGGCTCAACGGTAACCGTGTTCCATCGCTGTCATGGAGACAATGAAAAACCAAAAATAAAACTCAAACACATCTCCATCACACTCCAACAAACACACATGCCAAATGTGTGTCTGAGATCACCAGCTGTTTCTCACACGCTGGTTATGAAACCACAGTACCCGGGAGACATGTTACACATGAGCTTTTACACACACCTGTGTGTGTATTCAGTGGGGTAGTTCAACTATTCGACTGTCCTGTACTTCATCTCTTCTCTGGCTCTCTTTCCTGTGTGCTCTCTTGTACAATATTTTTCCATCTCTTTCTCTTTCCAGAACTCTCCAGAGTGTAACATCTCTCCTGAACACTCCTGCAAATGCTGCATGTATGATCCATTTATTCCTTGATTTTACATTTCACATTTTGGAGGGGGGAAAAAGGACAAAGAAAACAGAGAAAGAACTAAAGAAAGAAAGAAAGAAAGAAAGAAAGAAAGAAAGAAAGAAAGAAAGAAAGAGATTTACATTAAGGGCTAATTTTTGTATGTGAGAAGTCTAGTATCCATAAGGAACTGCATTCTGACTGAAATGTAACAGAGAAAAATAAAGTCACGCTGATACTTATGGCCACACATACAAAACTGTTCAAACATGTAGCCTGTGGGACCTTTGTGAACGAGTCACATCAGGCTACATGACTCATTCAATCCAGTGAAACGCAAGCACAACCCTCAATCTTTCTCTTTCTCTCTCTCTGTCAGAAGGAATGACAGAGCACAGAGCAGATGATATTTGACCTTGAATGAATGTTATCATTTAAAAGACTGTGTGTGAGAGAGAGATCAGCTGCATGTGATCAGCTACAACCCCATGCAAAATTCCATTTTTTCCAAATACAATACTGCAGTATAGCACACACACACACACACACAGGAAACAGTACAACGTGTGTGTGTGCGCATGTGTGTGTATGAGTATGAGAGCAAGAGTGAGAGCAAGAGAGCGAGAACAAGCTCTCACTAGTTTGAAACTAACACCATGACACCAAGTCAGAGCTGCTTGAATGTCACACTGTGTTCAGGGAGGGAAAGAGAAAGTGATGGCGAAACAGGAAGGGACAAAGTCTCATACAAGTTAAACATAAGATGAAGCATTCACATGCATTTAGACAGCCTGAGGGCAAACAGGTAGACAGGCTACTCTGAAACAGCAGTTTTCCAGAGAAGGGAGGGCTGGGCCAGCATTGTGAGGGAAGGTGAAAAATGAACTTTGCTCATTTAGCAGTCAGTTAAGAATCACCTCACTACCCACGTGCTCTTGACAAAAAAAAAACACTTAGTTAACGTATACACTCTTACAGACAACCTCTCACATCAGAGAAAATGTCTGTGGAGTTGTTGGAGTAAAATCAATAAATTTACTCTAATTCACAAAATGGACAATATCGGTTAAATCATTACTGTCGGCAGTATTAGTAGCAGTAGTTGTTGAAGATGTAGCAGTAGTGGTACGAGGAAGTGGGGACTGACAAGGATGGCAGAGCTGTTGTGTGTTGACAGCAGCAGGTCATAAACGGCTGGGGTGTGTAAGAGAACTGCAGGACAAACAGAGACAGAAAGGGGAGGGGTCAAGTGTAAACAAGGTGCTGCAACAGTGACTCAAATGTGTCAAGGTTGGCGAGTTTCAAAGGGTCAACTGGCAACCCATATACACAACTGTGTGCGCGTGTGTTTTATGTTTTGTTTGTCTACCAAATGTATGCCAAAGCTCATTATGAATGTAAGCCTCAGGTAAGACTGAAGACAATATCCAGAAAACACAGCGATGCAAACAGGGAAGTGAAGTGGAAGTTGTCCTTTCAAGTCCTTCACGTCGAACAAGATAAAATCCGACAAAAAAAAAGCTAATCAATGCACAATAGAGGTCTGATAGAAACTAGCAAGCAAACAACTCTTAACAGGACAATTTGTTGAATCGGACTCAGACCGAGATGAACTAGAGCAGTCTATGTGCATGACAGCAGGATTGTAACATCCACAAACTTCAATTTATGCGTAACCGACAAAGGATACAACATTGACTTGTCAGACAAAACTGTTCTACCGACGTAAGATCTACTATTGAACGCTCAATCCACTGGCGAGACTTTGAAATACAAGACTGTATTGCGCTGTCTGTGATCACAAAACCTCCAGGCGGAACACAACACTGCCCAACCCATAGACCCTACACTCAAACAACTAGCCTGTCAAGTGGCTATGAGCTAGCTAGACTTGTATGTAAACTGTAATCCACAGTCTCGGATGACTTCTTTTATGTCATGTCAGGACTCTATTTCATGATAAGTCGCGGCAAGTTGAGTAAAGCCGCCGTGCCTTTAAGATGTGACGAGAATAGTGAACTAAGGTAACGGTTTAGTGACCACCTTGCTAACGTCCTACTAGCTGTGAGCCGGACGACCCTCAGGCAATGGCTTGTTAGCATAATTGCTAACTTGTTTGCCTGTGCGAACGGATGACTATTGGTGTTCTTAACGATTTGAATAAACCACGCTCATCAGCTGAAAGGCTAAAGCAATGAAGTCACAAAGAATGCGTATGACTTATTGGAAAATCATATTCTTCAGAATCCACTGTCAAAGCGGCAACTGGCATCGACAGCCGACACATGCGGACCGGCAAGACCCATTAACTTAGCTCAACTAGCGAAGCATCCAATTTATTAGATATACTACAATCAATCTTACCTTGTATTTGTCAAAACCCGAGAGCTGCTCTTGAGTGACATATTCGTACAGAGCCATGATGTCTGCTCAGCGGCTCTGTAGCTGACCAAATGAATTAATCCTTGTCACGTTTTGAATATCCGCAGTGCTTCTGATCAGGCGAGTTAGCCCCTTGTTCACGCCACCTGAGTGTTCGACGTCACAATCATTTCCGGAAAACGAGCTTCTGAAAAAATGTCACAATAAAAGATCTCCTATAACCTACTGTACATGTTCTAAACTGAGAGCTATTTAGGACTTGGCTATTATGTAAATCACGAACAGTAAGAACAATAAATCGTGAAAGTTTGTTTGGGTTTAAGATTTACGCTAATGTTTAATTATGGTTATGTTTGAACTCATGCTACCTTTGAAGTCTGTGAAGATAATTTGAAATGGGAAACCTGAAAATATTTTCTTAGGTGAAAATACTAAAATAACCCTTAGTATTCTAACTGAACCCATGAGCAAATGAAGCCAAAATGCACCCTTTTTGACAGCTGAAGTCACTTCAACCATATGGTTTGCTGTGTCATTATCAATTAACATAACCTTTCCGAGACGCAAGCCAGATGAGTCAAACAGAGGAGAGGATCCAGCTGGATACTATATATGGACTCACAGGTGTGTTTCCACATGTGATAAGGACTGTCACGTCTTCCTCTGTTGTCCCAGTTTCCAGGATTTTTTTTCTTTTAAAGCTTTCACCTTTTTTGTTTACATATGTCTTTTTTTTATACTGCCAAAACACTTTCACCTTGTTTTGGTTCAGTCACATCATTATGTTTGAGAGACACTGCTGCCTAGCACAGTGAAAATCCCCATTTTATCACTGGTCACGGATCACGATGGGAACATATTAGAAAAAAGCACACCATTAAAACTCTATTTCAAAGCCACAATATTCACATCAATGAAATAGAAAAAAGAACATCAAGAAGAAAGAGGGGAAAAATACCAGTACAATATTGTCTTTTTTTTTTCCAAACAAAAGTTTATTGTATTTGATATTTTTTTTACAAGCTATACAGATTGTCTGGTCAGAAACAAAATAATTTCAGTAGTGGCTCTGTTTAAAGAGTTTCTATGGAGACAAGAAGGGGCTGGGGGATCAGGAGAACACAAAGCTGAGTTGTTGGTTTTTCTTTTTTTTTTTTTCTGGAACCCAGACTTTTCTGTATATAGAACTATATCTATAGAAAACTGCCCCCAAAGTTCATCCAAACCCTCACCCTTACAGGCAATACAATTTTAAGTTGTGCTTGTCTGAGCCCCCACTTTCAGTGTTTTTTTCAAAGCTTCTTAATCAAATTTTTATTAAAATATACAACTTTTAACCTTTTACATGTATATATTTATTTATTGTTTATTTAATGGAATATTTATATCTTAAATTTACATATGTTCTCTGCATACAGTAAAGCCCTGCATTAATGCTTTGTTTTTGCATGATATCTCGTCTCCACAGTGACAGCAATACAGCCGACTTTGGCTGACGATTGCAGCATATAAGCGGTACGAAGCAAGTTCTGAAATAGACTCAAACAGTACATTGTCTTTACTGACTGCACTAGTAAACTAGCTAGAGTGTAATGTTCACAGTAGGTTATGTGTACAGTTACACTAGCTAGAATCCACTAGCTGTAGACACAGTGCATTAGTGCCCAAGCTAGAATGCCAGCCATAAATACAGTATACTAGCACAGTTGATGGAGCACACTAGATGTAGACAGTGTGTGGGCACACTAATTAGTACACACTAGCTGTAGACAGTGTACTAGTACACTACTTAGCACACATTAGCTGTAGACAGTGTACTAGTACACTACTTAGCGTACGCTAGCTGTTGCCAGCGTACTGGTGAACTAGTTAGTGTACTCTAGCTGTAGATAGAGAGCATTAGATAGAGTACACTAACCACAGACAGTGTGTTAGTATACCAGTTAGCTCTAGTTAGACTGCATCAGCTAGAGTACTGCAGTTTGACAGTGCACTAGTATACAAGCTAGAGAACACTACCTGTAAGTAGAGTACTCATGTATACTAGGCTAGCTGTGGGTAGTTCACTACTATACAAAAGAGAGCACACCGCCTGGAGAGAGCACCAGCTGGAGTAGTTCTGCTGGAGACAAAGTACATTTGTGCATTAGTAAGACTAACACTTCTAGACAAAGTATACCATTACACTACAATAGGATGCTCTTACTGTAGACAGAATGCACTTGTTAACCAGCCAGAGACAATGTCCTAGTGCACAAGGTACACTACAGTAGCTAGTGCTCCCTTCATGCCTGAACCACCCAGTGACTCAAAAACCTGAGCACACAGAGGTAATGTGAGCCTCTGAGGGAACAGAGTAAGAAATATATGTGAGATGGCTTTGAGTGTGTGAAATGCATCGGCCAAAGCAAAGCTTCAAGAAGTATACTGCATTTGCATTGTGAAGTATCTAAATGCAGCTGCGATAAAAAGGACAATTTGATTATCAAATTATGTTTTGATCATCACCAAGTGGTAAAGGCAAGAAAAGTCTTTAAGTGGGGAAAGGTAGATTTTCTGTCCTCTTAGATCTTAATGAGGACAGTTAACAAAAATTACAACAAGATCTTCAAAGTCATTTCATGGTTTTGATAAGGCAAAGGAAGAAGTTATTAGGTAGCAGCATTTTTAAATTTCATCAGATTCTTTCAGTGTTAAGTCCATAACATGTGGATCTATTGGATTTTGGTCAGTGTTGTTGATTTTTGTATTGACTAGAGTCTATATGCATCTTCCACTCATTCACACATGTCTCTGGGGTACAAAGACTGTAAAGATACCTCCAGCTAAGTGGCCTGATGAAAGATGTCAATCATCATACACTGTATGAAATGGGTGGGATCTTTGGGTTCTCAAGACCAATGAGATGTCAATCCCATCACCATAGCAACATTAGCAGAAGAGGAAAAGTTCTGCTAAAATTGATCTTTACAAAAAAAAAAAAAAAATCATTAATTCATATTGATACAGTAATTTAACCAAGTAGCTGTAATAGACATGCCATTCTTGGTATAATGAGGAGAAAACTTCATTTTTTTTTTAAACCTAATTATTATAATGTTCATAAAAACATAATGCTGACATAGTCTCTGGTTAGCCTTCATTGGATGCCATCACAAGAGCAACGCGGAATTCTTCAAGTATTACATCAGACTTCACAGCTGAATTGATTATTAGTCACAACTAATGAAAAAACCCTACGGCCACTGGAGCAGGATAAAGGATTGGAGCTGGTCTCGCTTGTCTCTGAGCATTCTACTGGAGTTTAGGGGGAGCTCAAACACAAGCAAGTGCCTGAATAATGAAACATCTCTCCTGGTTTCCAGGACAGGGAAGAAAATCTGTAATAAATTATAAACTTTTTTTTTTTTACTTAACCAGAAAATATGTTATCAGGTGTTTTTCAAAAGTCTTAGTTTCTGGGAAATGCCACATTGTTCCTTCAAAGGGCAGAAATATGTGAGGAAAATGATGCAGCTTCACAGCTTGGCTGTCAGGTGTTAGAAGCTCTCTCCAACTCTGGTTCTCTCTCAGCAGGTCTTTCCCTCCTTCTTGTGCCAGATTTCAAACAGCATCTGCAACAAGTAGGAGGAGCATAACAATCAAAGCTGGAATGACACAGTACCAGTTTTCATTCTTACTATTCCTAAACTGTTAAGAAGGTAAAACCTGATCATCTTTTTCTCAGGATGTGACACTAATATCAGAGCTGAGTGAGTAGGGGACTAATAAGAACCAATTACAGTATAACCCAAAAGATAGTCTTCCAGAGGAGACCAAAAATGAGATGGGGGGGGGGGGGAGAAGAGGTGAAAATGGAGAAAGAGTCATTGTAGAGCTCAGAGGAGTCCCACAGAAAGAAAGACACAAGAATAAAATCACATTAACATGAAAAATGAAACAAACAGAGGACGTGACAAAGACGGGCTGATGAAGATGACGATGAAGGTCCGTCGTACCTGTTTGTTGTGGCTGGCTCTCATCCAGCTGACTCAGAGTGTGTGTGCTGCAGTTCTCTCTGAAGGCAAGGATGGGAACTCTCGCTTCCTCTTGCCCGCCTTCCTCGTCCTCCTCCTCGCCGTCGCCCTCCTGCCGGGACAGTTTGGTCGCCATAGGAACCTCAATTATCTCCTCGAACGGCTCAGTCAATGTAACAACACCATTCTCATGGAGCTGGGAATCTGAGGGAGTTCTGAGATAGAAAGAGAAAGAGAGAGAGAGAGAGAGAGAAACTTTTATCAGTCCTCAAACAACCACATTCTTTGTATCCAGCCATCCCTTTATCACAATACATAAAAGGAATACACAATACATTTCATTACATAAGAGGAAATAAAACAGGTTGTGGAGAGTGTGTGTAAAGTCCAAAAGTGCTGTAAACTATGTTTTGTCCACTATGGGAATGGCTAAGCAAAGGGACGCAGAATCCTGCCAGGCTGTCATTCATTACATGGAATCTGGCTTCCACAGGCCACAGTCCAGCAGGTCTAATCAGTAATCTGTCTCTGATTGTCCCTCACTGGTCAAAGGAACTGCACTGGTCTTACACAAGCACATCTTTCTTTCACTCCTGGAGCAACCTACCATGAGGTGTTTTTAGCTTTTTAGTTTTACGAACATCTGACTTGTTAGAACTTTTATATTTACAAATACAACACAAGCATATAGGACAGATCCAAATATCTTCTTCTCATGTCCCAGCTCCTTCACGCTCTAACGCACAAATCAGCATATAATAAGGGATTACAGCAGTGCAGCTTAAAGTGTAGTATTCATGAAGTAACCATAATTCATTAACTAAGGATGACTTTCTTGTCTCCAATCCAATCTCCATTTCTCTTCCACAGTGGACCACAAGAGACAAAAATTTGACGGGTTGATAATTCAGAAAAGTCTGAAGTGAGAGGTTTCAAAGATCTGTTTTTTTCCCCCCTGAATTTTACACAAGCAATTTCAAAGACACAGGGCTTGAGATTGGAACCGGGCTGTAACTCTTTGTGAAAAAACACTTTCCATGAAGAAACACTGCACACAGTCTACCTCTAGTATGATGTGAATAATCTGGAGCTTTATTTGACTGTCTGGACAGCGTGTGAGGAAGCTCAGCATTGCCCACTGAAGTTGTAACACGAACAAATTGGAACCTCAGTGTTAGGGTGCAGTGTAATTTACTGCTTCATGTGTTCACATTTTCTTAACATGTTCCTGTTTCTCCTCAGCTGAGTTTGACAAGCATAGGCTTCTTTTTACTGCAGTGCTCACCTCTGTCCAGCAGGGGTCAGTGCAGGAGAGCTGAGACTGGGAACTGTGTGCCCATTGCTACCAGTCTTGTCAGATTCAGTGGTCACCTGAACACTCTGTGCTTCTGACACACTCACTGAGGGTCCAGTGGAGTTAGAGCCCAATGCTACAGAGAGAGAGAGAGAGAGAGAGAGAGAGAGCGAGAGAGAGAGAGAGAGACAGACAGACAGACAGAGAGCACAGCAGTTTTTACAGTGCACATATACACATTGACCTGTGCACACACCTTCATAATCAAGAATGACAAGAGGGTCATAGAACAGAGTGAAAATGAAAGAGAAACTGTCTGTTTTGGAGCAAACAGGCTGCCTGTTTTGTTCACAAGCCTGGTGAGACTGAGAGCTGTGTGACATGCTTGTGTGTGTGCAGTTGGTTTGGTACATTCACGAAACTGCCTAATCTCTGTTACCTGTGCTCTCTGGTTTCTGCTGAGGTAAGTCTCCATTCCTCTGAGGTGTAGTTTTCTGTCAATGTGGAGCAGAGAGATACTGAGTGGAGCCTTTTATTAGAGAGAGAGAGAGAGAGAGAGAGAGAGAGAGAGAGAGAGGGGAGTATATTTTTCTGTGTGTTACCTTCTCTACAGGTTCTGAGCGGCGTGTGCGTTTCATGATCTCTTCCAGTCGCTGTGAAGGAAAAATGCATTTAAAAAACATTATGCATTTAAACAAGTGTTTAAAAGCACCAGCATGATCAGTTGTTCCCATCACTACCATCTCAGGAACATGAACAAAATGCTCTATGCTCCACTATGTGAATGAACAGGGCTGGTTTGATGTGGGTGGGAGGGGCTAATGGAGCATGATGACAGTACCTTCTTCCTCTCCAGCCGCTCGGCCTCCTCCTTCTGAAAGTGTCTCTCTCTCTCCTGTCGTATTCGCTCAGCTTCCTCTCTCAGACGAGCCTCCTCCTCCTCTTTCTGAACACATACACACATACATACATCACTACATGTAATACATGTGGGGAGATTTCTATGCAAATCAATCTATGAAGAGTTTATGAAAGTATAAGAGCATGTTTGTTCTGTCAGATGTGTGTGTGTGTTTGTGAGCTTTTTGCTGTAGATAATGATTTGCGAGAGACGATAATAAAAGGCTTTTGCATGCGAGTCTGACTTCCAGTTGCAGACATGTTCATTTGACTGAGTGTATGTTCGTGTGTGTTCCTCTCTCACTTGTTTCTGTAGACGCTCTGCCTCTTCTCTCTCTCTCTGTGCTCTCTCTTCCTCCACTCTCCTATCCTCTTCCTCCTTCCTCCTCTTCTCTTCTGCTTGACGTTGAGCCTCCTCTTCTCTCCTGGCTCGCTCCTCAGCTTTCCTGCGGGCCATCTCCTCCCTGCTACGCCTGTGCATACACACACAGTTTATGTACATCATATCATCCCAAACTGTACTATTACAACTCTGTGTACACACACACACACACACACAGTGTTTATGTACAGTCATATCAGCCCAAATTTTACTATTACAGCTTTGTACACACACACACACACACACACAGAGAGTTTATGTACATTCATATCATCCAATATTTTACTATTACAATCCTGTACATACACGCACGCACACACACACACACACACCTCTCTGCCTCCTCCTGTTGTCTTCTCTCCTGTTCCTCTCTCTCTCTCTGTTCCCTGGCCTGCCGGCGTTTTTCAGCCAGGATCCGGGATGCTTCCTCTGGGTCAGTTGTTCCAGCAGAGGGTCTAGCCGCAGGAGGACTTACCACAGACTCTGCTGAGAGAGAGTGAGAGATGGATCAACAGATATTCTGCAGGATCTGCTTCCTTTGTATACTTTTTAAATGTACAGAAATGATTTAAGAATGACGTATAGAATGGTGTGGGGTAAGACAGTGTATGTGTTACTGACCATTGGTTGGCTCTGCTTTGGGTGTGGGCGGGCCTTCCTGCACAGATTTGCTAGGGGTGGAACTTTGCTCTGCCTCCTCTGTTTTTGACCCCTCCCCTTCTGGGGTTTCTCTCGGACTCTCTGGCACCGCCCTGCTGGGCCGGAGGTTGCCCGGTGACAGAGATGGGTTGCTAGGAGATAGAGGGAGCAGGGGTGGGGGCGGAGACTTCGCATGTTTAGGTGTTGGGGGTCTCTGAGAGGTTTTAGCCGTTGCCCTGAAAGTGAAGCGAAAAGTTTATAAAAAAAAAAAGACAGAAACTTTAATTTTCTCAACACCGTTATCGGCCAATATTTCTGTTGTTCTGAGCATATGTGTGTGTGTGTGTATGTGCATTTGATTTACCTGACAGGTGATGGTGCAGTGGTCCTCTTCTGCTGGTTGCTTGGTGAACGGGCTCTCTTGGGTACAAGGGAAATGGGGGTGGGTGTGGGGTAAGACAGATTACTCCAGGACTTGCGCACATAGTCCTTATCCTTCCTATCTACCTATAGTCAGAGAAAGACAGACAATGTTACACACATACAAGCCCGTGCGTGCGCGCACACACACACACTGACACACACACACACACTGACACACACATACACGCCTGTTTATCTTACCAATCAACGTGGTTTTTTTTTTTATTATGGTAAGAAATCCTCCATTCACTGCACTTCATGAGACACTTGCACTGACTGATGCCTCAGAGCCTTTCTCAATCCACAACCAGGGAAGCACAGTCCAAAAGCTATGCACACTCCCACACCATTGCTCAGACATGGCTGATACCTCTGTAGAGTGTTTTAAGTTGAGCTGCGTCTGTGTAAGCCCAGTGTAGACTCAGCTATGTGTCTTTAAAAGTATCATCCACTTTGACAGTCAAGTTTGTTGTCTGGAGGCAAATGTTTTGACAGAAGCAGACCAGATACTGGAATGACACACAATATCCTAGAAAGAGCAACAACGCACTAAAACTAAACACACACACAAATGCACGCACAGTGTGTAGGTGTTTATCTAGTGTCCATTCATACATCCCAAATCTCTGCAGAGAGAGAATAAGGGCTGTTTTAAGAGCAGAGACAAAAAACTACCTGGCCCCCAACTAGCTGTCATGTTTTCTCATTCAGTATCACAGACTGAAACAAATAGCTAATGGTGAAACTTGGAACAAACCTACAGCTGAAGTGAAATGTCATGAGCAGTAGGAATAGAGGGTGTATGTGTGATTAAAACTCCTCAGTGCTGGAATTACAGTCATAGGGAAGACTTTTCTTACCGGTATATTTTGTGTGGTCTTTCTTCTGGGTGTGGCATCTGGACCAATGTACCCTGCCCTTATTGGGCACTCGAGGCTGAGGCCTGCCCTGATTGGTCGTTCTGCACTGCGGGACTGCAGGGACTTGAAGGACATTGAGGTCCCTGGGTGACAGGAGGCTGAGCGAGGACAAATGGGGGTCACTGTAGCAGGGTCAAAGGTTAACCAGCCCAACCAGGCCGTGAACGAAAGATTTAGTCATTAAAAAACAAAGGGGAAGGAGAGTTCAGGCCGGAGAGGGGTAGACGAGGAAAGGAGTGAGACAAAAGAAAATGAAAAAATGTGAGGAGAAGAAAAAAAACAGAAAAAGAGAGAGAGAGTGTTAGCATCTACCGAGAGGTGCGAAAGGGACAGGGACACTGCAGTCATCACTGAGGGGGAGGGGCTACCATTACCGTAGCAACAGACAACTCAGTGGGCAGGGCCAAGTTCTTGATCCAGTGGCATTCTGCTCTCTTAACTCAGAAGCATTCTGGAAGCAGAACACTGAGCACATTAGCAGCAGGGCTTCCAACTCAGACATGTCTGGAGTGACAAATGAGGAATTCAAGCTTCATTATTAAAAAAAAAAAGAAAATTCTTGCCAACTAACTTTCATGACTCACTAGATACACAGGACTTCCCTGTTTTGCACAACACATACCTACAAACATCACATCAACATAAAGTGTAAATTCATGGTGAAACCTCAATACCACTGCTATTGACACACTTATGTGTGTTCCTGCTTATCATTCTGTGTGTGTGCATTTTAAAAGCTGATGATAATGCAAACAAAAACAATTAGCACGGCTCATACACAAGAAAGATACTATGTGTGATTTTGTAGATAAGCTTGATTGGACTTCTTGTTGTTTGAATTATTCTAGCTTCTTTCTTACTGTTCAGCACAGACACTTAAGAAAACCATGCGGGTTTGTAAAAACAGTCAGTTGGTTTTGAAAAAAAGCTTGTGAACCTGTCCATACAAAGCATTCCCATGAATCTGACTCCAGCCTGGTGAAAAAGTCTGGCAGCCCTGCTGTAGACTGATAAAGGGGGGGGGATTTCGGTAAAAAAACTGAATCAGTGATGACCGAGTTCCACACATTTGCAACTGCTGCTCTTCACTGTTACATTAGTCATGACATTCAGTGATAGAGTGGTGGGCTTAGCAAAACTAGAGCATGAGCATGCAAAGAATAGAAACACACACATATATATACACACACACACGCACACACAAAGACCAAAAAATAGAGAGTGCCAAAAGAACCAAAGATATAATAACCGTGTTACCTTCCAAGACTGTAAAACATATGTACACATGGACACGCGCACACACACACAAACACACATATTCTCTGTGGCTGTGGGAACTCTAAATGATACAGACACACAGATAAATGCAAGAGAAGGTTGGCAGTAAGCATGCATGGTTCTGACTGATGTGACAATGTGTCCTGGCAACTAGACTGTTTCCCTGAAAGAGTCTTTTTGTTTGACAGAGAAATGACTGCCTCACACGACCTATTTCTACTGCCAGTCCCCACTCTCTCTCTTCACACACACACACACACACACTCACACACACACATACATACACACACTAACTCACTCACTCTCTCTCTCTCTCTCTTATCATCCTCCCCTTTCTAACTCAGCCACTTTGATTTAGTCAGTCTCTAACACCTTCTGCCAACCAGTCTGACTTAAAGCATCTCCCCTTTGTCTAAAACACTGTGGCCATACAGCCTGGACACACACACACAAATACATAAACACACAAACACACACCGTGGATTGTGCTGTGGATTTAATGTTGAGCGTAATAAGGAGATTAGACACTCTGTAGAGATCAGTCATTCAGAGAGACTTCATGCTCTATATAATCAAGTCAGACAGACAGCTCAGGGCTCACGGCTGATGCATAGATTAAGTTAATGTATGAGGAGCTTTATAGATTAATCTGCCAAGGTGACAGCTTAACCCTTTATGATTTTATGACTCCTTTATGGCCATGGTAATATGAAAGACAGAAGGAGAGCAGGATAAGAATTCTCTCTCCGTGTGTGTGTGTGTGTGTACCTGTGTCTGCAGACAGTGACGCTGCACTGCGGCTCCGTGCCAGGTAAGAATGGGTTGGTGTCTGGAGACGGTTGACCATAGTATTCTCCCACGGTGTCAGTGGCATGCGACGTGTACCTCCTGGAACACACACACACACACACACACACACACACACAGTTTCATTTGTACTATTTGGCAAATCTGAACTGAACAGATAACATTTGTTTAGTTAGATGCATTCTGCAAGCATCAGCCGTTACAGAAACAAACAAGCGCACACACACACACACATAAACATCCAGGGAAGTGGCGTGGGGCGCTGGGGGTTAGGGGTGCCAGCCAAGGCTCAGTTGCTTAAGAATGAGAATTCCACACATAAGCAGTTCCAGACTCCACCCACATCTCCTGAGTGGGTGGGGCCAGGCGACACATGCACTGAAGGGAATGCTTTGTAACAGCACAGTGTTACCATAGCAATAATAAACATTAGAATAACAATTATCATCCACTGTTTGGCATGGAGCAGCATGCATAATTAAGGCCAAATGAAAAGAGATGTGACAAACGCGTACAGCCACGTTTAACCGAACGTTGGGACACACACTGCATTGCAGGCACAGATAAAACTGAACAAACCAGACTGGAAACCGGTGGATCACAAAAGCTGCTCCAATCCAGCAGAACCACCCCTGAATCCGCTGATCAGTCACAAAGAGATTCTAAATATTCATTTTAGGGCTATTCATTTAAGACCGACATCTTTCAACAGCTGGAGTTGCCTAACTAAAATACCTAGATAAATTCAGGAGTGCAAGCCTGGTTTAAAATGGTTTAACAGACAAAACAGACCAGTGGGAGTACTGGACAATTATGATTTGACAGCAGGTTTTCTGGACAGTTACTGGAGAAACTTGACTTTGTGAGGTCTCCTGAAGGACAACTAACTATTCTGAATAATAACTTTAATCTATTAAAAAAAAAAAACATAAGAAAGAAAAGACAGTTTCCAGTCAGTTCTCCACTGTGCTGAGCATTAAAGGAGAGAAATCCAAGCGGCTATGGTACGTCACAGCTCCACCTGCAGCTTTGTCCCGGTTGGCTCTGTCTCGGCCGCTTTTGGACTTGGACAGAGCTTTGTTTATCAGTGAAGAGGAAGAAGAAAGCGATGTCCGTTTCTGTAAGGCTTGGACCAACACACACACACATACACACAAACGCAATCACGCTTACGTCAAAACACACATGGAGTATTAACCATTCTGATAGCACTGACAACAACTAAGCAAAGTTAAGCCACATTTGATCCTTACAATCACAAATTTCATTCATGAGGTGATTACTGATTACACATGCAAAGTATTGCAAATTCAGTTATTCTACACAACTACTTAATGACCTATATAAATGGATTCATTATCAAAGTAGATTCAGTGAAGGACAGGACGGATAACTGATACATACCAAAGACTTAAAACTATCAGGATACACCCTTCTATTTACTTTGTCTCTGGGCGTGTGTGTGTGTGTGTGTGTGTGCACTGCCCTTGTGTACACTGTCTGTTACACTGTGTCTGTGTGTCCTAAGATCACAAACCCAGGACAAGAAATATGACAGCTGGTAAAAAACACATAGGTACATGAAAGACAATACAGTGGTGTGGCCACAGAAGGACAGACTTCTCTGAGTGTGTTTCCGTCTATCTAGTGAGTTTAACAGCAGGGTTAAAGAGGACAGCTGTTTGGCTATAATTGGATGTGTGTGTGTGTGTGTGTTTGTGTGTGCGTGCGTGTGTGTGTCTGTGTGTGTATGCTGTTTTTGTGGTGTTGTACAGACCAAATGTGCCTATGAGACTATAAAGTCCTAATTAGTGGGGTCAGGAGATTGTGCAGAGATGTGCTGATAGACAGAGGTTGAAATATTTCCTTTCAAAGAGATATTCTTGTTCTTGTTTTTTTGTTTTTTTTTTAAGTGTCAAAATATTTCTTTGATCATGTTTAGGGTATTTATTTTGAAGCACAATACAATATGGAAATTAACGGGAAATCTCTGCCAATACATAAAAACAAATGCGTGTGTGTGTGAGTGTGTTTACCTCTGTCTGGTGAGTTTAACAGTGTGGCTGAGGAGGATGACAGGCGTTTGGTTATAACAGGATCTGTGTGTTTGGACAGGTTCATGGTGGAGACTGACCTTCTGTCCACATCTACAAACACGCAGAGACAGAAAAAATCAAATGACCAAACATCCCAACAGAATGAACAAGGGGAGCAAAAAAAAAAGAAGAAGAAGAAGAGGAGGAAGAAGATGGGGAGGGGTGTTGAGGGGGCACTGATAAAGAGTTCTGTATGTGGCCGCATATCTAATGGTTCTGCTACTCTAGGCTATGCCATGAGTTAGTATAAATGCTAGTGTTAGCTCTTTGAAGTAGCGTGCTAGTATTTTTACACTACTGTTAGTAAAAGTAACCATCACTCCATACCACGCACAGACATACAAAACCCATCTCTAACTGCCATAGACAGTCTCTCTTTCAATATGATATCTGTTTATCTTCAGCCCTTAAATGTAGCAGCAGATTGTCTGTGATTTCTGGGTGAGACAGATCTCAGAAGCAGCAGTGCTGATTTCTGATGCTTCAGTGACACGTAACTGTCACTCGTTAAGTCATTTGTAGACAGGTATGGACTGAGTGAAAGGGTCAGACCGTGACGTTAGCCTTCCGCACTGAGGGATGTCAGCGAACACTTCACAGCTCTATTCATAAACGAATAACACAACTGACTTATCTTGGGGGGGGGGGGGGGGGGTGGGGGAAGAAAAAAGTATAGACTTAATCCAATTTGGGTTACTGTAAAATAAAACAGAAGGTTTTGTTGTAGTAGCCATATTTTACAACACCTGCCTTGAGTAATTAAAAAAGGCTTGTCAATTTTTTGGTCCCCAAAATACACTGATGTTTGTAGAAGAACAGGGCTGCTTCCTCTCCCCAAGTACGGATTTGGGCCTCGTCCACCTCAGAGCTTTGGTGTTTTTCTCTAGCATACTGTGCTAAGTTACATAACGCCAACCATCGACTGCTGGACATTTTTTCATTAGCACAGAAAAGCTAGGCCTGCTCTCCAGTCTCTGTCCCCTACATCATACATTTACAACTAACAGTTAAAAATCCTACAAGTTAACCATGCTAAGCAACGGACCCTACAACTCCCGACCACTGAAGACTATTTCTAACTCTACACAAAGGCTACAAGATCAACACAGATGCTTGTTTTCTAGGACAAGTTCTTTTAGCTAGGTTTAAGCTACTGTGTGTCATATGCCCACGGCTCTAATCTGTACAGTGTATTCACATGTAGAACGCTGGCCGTAGCGGCGAGCCAGGCTGAAAGCACCATGGTAACGCTCTAGCCCTGCTAGGTCCAAAGGGAAGAGCAGAGCAGACTCAAACAAACCTGAAAAAGAGAGAGAGAGAGAGGGAGAGAGAGAGAGAGAGACAGAGAGAGAACAAAGGGAAAGGACAGTCCAAGCAGAGCCCTGAGTCAGCAGATGTATGAGGGGCTGACAGGGAGCAGTATACGTCACTCACACACACATGCAGACACAAACGACAGCGTGCACACACACATGCACACACAGGCTCTCATACACACACACACACACACACACACAGGCTCTCTCTCTCTCACACACAAGCGCACACACACACAGGCTCTCTCTCTCACACACACAAGCGCACACACACACAGGCTCTCTCTCTCACACACACAAGTGCACACACACACAGGCTCTCTCTCTCTCACACACAAGCGTGCACGCACACACACACACACACAGATGAACACAAATATATGGGTTTTATGCAATAATGGCAGTGTTGGAGTCCTTTTTCTACCTGCATGTATGCATGTGTGTGTGTTTACAACCATATGGGATTGTTACAGTCAGTTTATATAACTGTATTTACCACTGTGTGTATGTGTGTGCCGCCAAGGCTTGTTTATCTGTATTTAACACTGTTGTGTGAGGTGTGTGTTTGCGTGTGTTGAACTCTGAGTGTGTAGCAGTAGGTTTATATGTCTGTATTTACCACTGTTGTGTGTGTGCGTGTATTACCATATGGTTTGTATATCTGTATTTATCACTGTTGTGTGTGTGTGTGTGTGTTTGTGTGTGTGTGTTTCACCATATGGTTTGTATAGCTGTATTTACTACTGTTATGTGAGCTGTGTGCATGTGTAGCTGTGTGCACGTGTGCGTGTGTATGTGTGTGTATAACCATATAGTTTGCATATCTGTATTTACCACTGTTATGGGAGGTGTGTGTGTGTGTGTGTGTGTGTGTAACCATATGGTTTCTATATCTGTACTACCACTGTTGTGTAAGATGTGTGTGGTGTGTGTGTGTATAAACATATTGTTTGTACATCTGTATTTACTATTGTTGCGTGTGTGTGCGTGCGTCTGTCTGTAACCATATGGTTTGTCTGTATTTACCACTGTTGTGGGAGGTGCTGCTGGTCAGAGTTCCTCCCCAACTCCAACGATTTGTCTTCGGTCGAACTCTCTGACTTCTCTCCATGGTCCTACGCAGAACTGCCTCATAACGGGCCTAGTACATGTACATACACACACACACACACAAGCACACACACATTACAACAAGTGTAAACACAACACTAATAGCCGGAGCACGCTCAAACACCCAGTGATCAAACTGTCCTGTTACTCTGTGTACCAAATCCAGGCCTGGGTTCCCACTTTGACTTTGTGTTCTTACCCAGCACTAACAGAGTTGACTCAGTCATTCACAAATCAACAAAGCCTTGATCACACAAATTAGGTCTGACTGAGCAGTGCTAGATCAATAATTACTAGACATGAAGGCTGCCAAGAATGGATTTAAGAAACACCATAATGTCTTGTCAGGTAAATATGTGGAAAAAGCCAAATTCCACGTTAAACAGCAGGTTCAGAGACACACAGGTAAGACAATGCAGGGTGTGTCTATCTGTGTGTGTGTGTGTCATCTAATGAGTCATTCCATTAGGGTAACAGTTATTTGTTTTAAAGACTTTTGTTTTGGATTGTGAATTATGATGACATCTCAACATCACACCTTTTCCTCCTCTAGCTTCTGCCGCCGTTTCTCCTCCACGGCCGCACGTCTCCTCTCCTCCCTCATCCTTTGTTCCTCCAGTTTCCTCCTCCTTTCCTCCAGGTGTTTCTCATAGTACTGCCGGGCTCTCTCCTCCCGCTCCAGCCACTGAGCCTCACGTGCAGCTACACACACACACACACACACACACACATAAATAAATAAACAAATAAACAAACAAACAAACACACATGCATCATTATGGAAAGGTAGTGTGACTTGACTGTCCACACCTGACTTAAGTCACTTTACCAACAATAAAACAGACTAAGAGCTTGACTTGACGTTTTTACATGATAAAGTGACATTACCAAGCAGCTAGCATTAGCTAGCCATCTGTTTCTGTGAGCACTGGAAATGGGTCTTAAGTAATACACCGTTTGTTTCAGGGACGAGGTGACAGTAATAATTTGAGTAAAAAGGTTATATGCACACCACTCACAGGTAGGGGGCATGCGCAAACACGCAAACACACACACACACACACACACACACACACACACACACACACATACACATACACATCAGCGATGCCACAAAAGGTTCTTGACAGTTATTTTAAGTTTAATATAGACTATGAGTCATCTGGACCGTTTTGCATGTATTTACCATATCGTAAAGCAGTTTATTACATTCACTTTGCCATATCATCGATGATCATAAACAGTATGTTCATCCAATCTTCAGCTCATGTTCACGGCTGAATGGATAATTAGGGTGTGCACCAACCCTTACAGCTGTTTATAATGACAACATATTACCTTCAGCACCCAAACGCAGGCACACGGCATACCTTACAATCAACTGCACAAACATTCACCTTCGCATGTGTGTTTCTCAGTTTGGCTCTTGATAATTAGCTACAGAGTTGAATAATATCTAAATATGAGAATATGTAAAATCTAAATATGTGAAGACCAATGGGCCCAGAGGAGTGGAACAGAGAAAAATTTGACCTATAATAAATAATCATGGCATTCAATGGTGTTCTTTCTGTGTAACACCAGAACACTCCCCAAGGGAAACCACAGACCACAGGAAACCTGCATTGTGCTTATGAGACCACTCTTGGTCCAGTGGCAAAGTTCAGTTACAACATACAAACGTTTGCAGGCATGGACACACAACTTATTCAGTATAGGATGGGATACAACACAACTTAAAAAAAAATAGAGTCAAAAATCCCTTTATCAGAGCCACTTAAGTTTATAACCCACTCTGTATTACATAACCTGGATGTCATGGCAACGCTCATGGAACGGAGAGTGCCTCTCCACGGCAACCTGTCACATTCGCTTAGTCATGCAACAATAGAGGGGAATTGGGAGGAGGGAGGGAAAGAGAGGAGAGAGAGAGAGAGCAGCTCAACTGAAGTTTTGCAAAATAATCAGTGCTGTGAGGTGAGATTTCTTTGTGACAGAATGGCTTGGAAAAAGCTGCTGTAACCTCTGGTTACTATTTTTCTCTTGCACCCATTCACTGTACTCCACACACACAACAAAGCCTGTTCATGTCTTTTGTCTAAACTTTACTGTGTTTGTCTCTGGAATTTAATCTTTAATCATTCACTGACACATTACATCTCACCATGCTTGACATTGGTGGGATAGAAAGGAAGAGGGGATGGGATGTGTGTGTGTTTGGCCATACTTACCATTCTGTTTCTCTTTCTCCTCTCGTCTCTCTCGAGCCAACCTCTGTCTCTCATCGATCTTCAGTGCCAGGGGTTCTACACACAAACACAGACGCGCACAGAGAGAGGGAGCGAGAGAGAGAGAGAGAGAGAGAGAGAGAGAGAGAGAGAGAGAGAGAGAGAGAAAGAAACACACACTCACACAGAGACACACACACACACACACACTCTCTTGGTGAATACATATCCAATGTAACGATTAAACATCTACTAATTCACCCATGCATACAAGAAATTTAATATCTGTTCAGATGAAGTCACTGAAAGCTTCTATATCAAATCTCTGTCCCTCTCACACAATTCACACACACATACACACACACACACACAGAGTGCACTGCTGACAGACCTGCTCTGGCTGTAGTGTGTGTCTCAGTAGTACTGATGCTTGTGTTGATGGTGTTGTGTCCGGAGGCGGACGAGTCTGGTCGACTTGATGTTTTCTTCTCCTCCGTTCTCGACTGACTGTCGGAGCCTAAGGGACAGACAAGGAGTTTATACAGAAGAAAGGAGTGCCTGACTGTTTTGAAAGCAGCCTAAAACACACAGGGGTCTGGTTCAGACAAAGTCATACCGAGTGAGGAGAAAACTCACACACCAATGACATATAAAGATCCCTCAAATTAGAGTCTTCTCATGACATCTGCTCTCATATATATGGATCAATTTATAAACCATCTCTCTCTTTCTCTCTCTCTCTCACACACACACACACACACACACTCCAGGACACAAAAACACATCCAAAATACACACACATACTGCTCGCTCTCTCTCTCTCTCTCTCTCTCACATCAGTGAGTCACTGATGAAGTGCCTTGCTGTATATAGTTTGTCTGTTAATTTTCGGTTTGGATTTTCAGTCTCTCTGTCATCATCAGCACCTGCTGATGTCACTCCCACCTCCCTGTCACGTTGAGCTAACAATATCAATTCCTCTCACACAAGCAATCAGAAGCCTGTTCAGCACTTGTCACCTCACAAGCCAATCAATATTTCATTGACAGTCTCTCTACCCATGCCCCTTTCCGCTGTGTCTGAGAGCAGGACACTAACACTGTGTGTGTGCAGCATGTCCTAGACAACAAAAGCATGCATGTGTGCAAACAGCTATCAGACAATTTACAGACCTGCACGTATATATCATAGAATATGCCCAGCACACCTCCAGAAATGCATGTTTTCTCCATTTGAATGTCTGGCCCTGTTCCAACATTCTTCACTGGTCCTTTTGCTTGTGATCTTGCTCTCTTGGCCACTGATTTTAATTGAGTGGATAACTGCATATTAAGCTTGTCTGGTCTTCTCACTGTCACAATATAATGGTTAATTTAGTGAGACAGAACTAAAGCAAATGGAGTCATGCCACTGCACTGGGACAAAGCCCCATCATTTCTATATTACCAGTACAGTTTGGCCCTGCTCTGAATTCCCTCACAGAGTCAACTGTACAGGGATTTCTGCCAGCAATCCTTCTGTGGAGGAGGAGAGAGGCTGGTCAGAGAGGTCGATTAACCCGTGGCCAGATGGCCTGTCTAGACGGGAGAGAGAGAGAGAAAGAGGGACTCTCCGTTAAGAGTGGGAAAGACATCTCACACTTGGACTGGTTCAGCAGGCATGGATGGAAATGGCCAGCCCAGGAAAACTACAGCAGCGTTCCTGACAAATGCACATTCCGTAGACTCATCAATGACAGTTCACACAGGGACGACTGTGAACATTTCCACTGGTAATATCAGTGTGAACTGACACGACAGACACTGTCGATACCATCAGGATACTGGCCACACTGTACGTTAAATGTATAGGAAGTCAAGACACACATGGTCTGAGCACTGAGAGAAGCCAAAGCCTAGGCATGCACGATATGAAGAAAATCTGCGATGTGTGATAACATTGTTCGATGACGATACGACTGGCGATAAATAAACAAATATTGAAGTGTGCATATTAGCTATACAGTTCCTATGTCTGTCTGCTTTAGTAGGTACACTGCTAACATAGACCCCAAACACTGAATAGCCTATGCCCACTCAATAAAGAAATGAAAGAAATTATTTCGTATGACAGAGTATTAGGGCCACATTGAGGGGAACAAAATCTGAAAAAAGTTGTAATTTTAGGCTTTTTGATATTTTAGAGGGGAAATATCAGAAGAGCAGCCTGTCACCTATGTTAAAAAGAGGAATGTGGAGCATCTCATAACGTTATACTTTAGTATAGGTTTCGCAGATAATGAAATACTTCTGTCACAACAGCACCACATTATCATAAGTATCAGGACTTTGTAAAGATTGTGCAAGAAACTGATTGTGCAACAGTGCAAGACACATACAGCAGTTGCCAGAAGCAGGTTCAATCTGCCATTGACTGTCCTCTCGCCCTTTTGTTGGTAATATGATTTTTTCTCGTAAAATTATAACCTTATTCTCATTAAATTATGACTTTTTTCTCAACTGGCAGTTAGCACTACCAATCAGCACTACCAAAGCCCATTTGCCTAAGGGACACAAATGTACATATAATATACATATACATACACACACACGCGCACATACACACACATACACAAATCTGGTGTATTTAATGGCTTCTGCATGATGTTTCATATGTATGGGGAAACCTTTATCAATGAACTTGCTCAACAGTGGTAATTCAGCTTAATTCATCAATATTTTGTTCAATTTCTACATTAAGCACACTAGGGATATAGCAGAGAACTTAAGTGAATTACATTCAAAATATAGCTTATGGTACAGTAAAAGGTTATTCTGATGCCCATGATCACACACAGGCCACAGAGCCAAAATGGATCCTATCTGCTCTAGTTTCCACTTTCAAATTGGACCTCTAGGGACTTCCCTGACCCAGAATTTACGAAGTCCAAACACAGTCTGACCCAATTAACGTCTGTACCAGAACCTTCAGCGATCCTGCGTCAGCATCAGAGGGAACCATTTCACCCCTTTAATGCACAGGCACTTTTTTTCCCCCAAAAATACCAATTTTCTGCCATGGCCACCATTTTGTGTGTTACATTATCTCAGGTAAAACTCCACCATTCCTTCCCAACAGAAAGGCATCATTTTAGACATAATATATTACACTTATATTAGATTTATGTGGGGTTTCCATGTCCCGAGGAGCATGAACACGCGTTTGTGTGTGTGTGTGTGTGTGTGTGTGTGTGTGTGAGGATGTGTGTGTGTGTGTGTGTGTGTGTGTGTGTGAGGATGTGTTCTTTACAGACCCTCCTCAGTGCTCTTCATTATGCTCTAACTGTGAGAGACAATCCTGACTCAGGAAACAGGCTGTGTCATCCACAACTTAAGTCCTTGGCACATTTCAGGATACATGGTTTGTACTCACAAAAACTGCCCAAGGGTGTTTTTTTTTTTTAAGTCACTCTGTCAGTTTGAATTCTCTCACCCGGAGTAGGATTTAACGTATCAGCTGACTCTTTTTCTCTTTCCAAACACATACCTATTTAACCATGAGAAGCTCCTTATGTTTAACTGGAAAATAGGATTGAACACAATCAATATGTCACTCTGCATCTTTCCCACCCTGTTCCCCTCGCTCCTTTTCCTCCATCTGCCGACAGATCGTTAGACGACAACCCAGTTCAAAATAAGGATTCACTCAAGCAATCAGTAGCCTAATTATACAATACACTACTGAATATTGTAACTTTGTCATACTGCAAAATATGAAAATAGCAAATACTGACTATATTTTAAAATCAGTGCATCAGGAGCGTGGGGAAGTAAATGACAAAGTGAAAGACAAAGGCCAGAGATGAGGAGCTGGGGAAGCAGTGAGGGGAGAAATCACAGTTTGAATGATGTAAAGGTTCAAACACAGCCTCACAGTTTCACTTCACCACTGTATTGTCATCCTGAAAAGAAAGGAGTGAAGGTGCTAAGCTGGTGAAACCATACACCAGAGTGAAGTCAGCTTTCCCAAACCAAAACTCCTCCTTCACTTACACACAGACAATGCTATGAAACTACTCAGGCTTTTGTGTGTATGTATGTGTGTGTGTGTGTGTGTACAACTGATCTGGGTACACCACAATTCAAAGCTTTCGGCAACGTAACACTGCAGCGCCAGCCACTGCACAGACAGGAGAGCAGAGGGCTTAAGACCAGGCCAGAGAATTCTCCAGAACACATTTAAAATAAATGACGAGAGATTCCTCAGACTGTACCTTCTAAGTCTTGTAACAGCAGGCCAAAACTCTTCGACAACATGTCAGCATTTTTTTTTCTCTCCACAGGCAACCAGTATTATCTTCTCTCAGTACAATTCATATCAAAATCATGATCATGTATATTTGTGCAGTCTACTTCATATAAAAATTCAAAACTGGTCTTATTGCAACAGACACTCTCACACTACAAAACCCTCTCTCTCTAAGCCTAGTTCACTGAAAGACTTACTGCAAATTCACTGCCATCAATGTGTATGTGTGTGTGTGTGTGTGTGTGTGTGTGTGTGTGTGTGTGAAACAAATAGGAAGAAGGCTGGCCTCTCGTCAAACAAAGGTCAAAAGTCTTGCCTTATGACAACGGTTCAGGCTGCACATCAAACTGTCATCACATCACTGGCAATGGCTCCACCCCAAAAGCCCCATCCCACCTGTCCAACTGTTCAGCTATCAGCTAATCAATGAACCGAGTCCCCAGGGGAGAAATATCAAAATGCATATGACGATCAAACAACAACAAAAACAACCACACTGCCACAAGTAAATATACTGTCCAACAAGTCATGGTTCTGAGGATGTTAAGTGTAACATACTTACAGAGAGAGAGAGAGAGAGAGAGAGAGAGAAAGAGAGAGAGAGAGAGAGAGAGAGAGAGAGAGAGAGAGAGAGAGAGAGAGAGAGAAAGAGAGAGAGAGAGAGAGAGAGAGAGCGAGAGAGAGCGAGAGAGAGAGAGAGAGAGAGAGAGAGAGCGAGAGAGAGAGAGAGAGAGCGAGAGAGAGAGAGAGAGAGAGAGAGAGAGAGAGAGAGAGAGAGAGAGCGGGCTGGCTGCAGTGGCGGCTGCACAGCTCTATTCCTGGTGTAGTTTATCTGGGTTAAGGAGGATTTAATGGAACATCCTCCATCCTGGCCTGCTCTCTCTGTGATCAGACAGACACTATGCTGCACTGAGGCCATGGCACAGAGAGCTGTTATTGCCAGTGTACACACTTACACAATCAATGACATATCCTCACCCTGAAACGTTATATAAAACACACACACAACACACACATATACACACATACAGAGCGAGCGACACCACCTATTAGCCAGGACAAACTGACTAAAAGAGACTAAATAGGAAAATAAAACAAAACAAATAAAGATAGAAAAAAAAACAATAGAAAGAAAACATTTGGTCAACAAAATTTGGTCTGGCTCTTATTCTTTCCATGTCACCTCTCAGAGGCGACATGGTTGCAAATTGTCTCAGAGTCCATGCTTGCAAAGGCTCTAGAGTGAAGCTGCATTCTGAATGTGGGGGAACAAAGGCTCTAGAGTGAAGCTGCATTCTGAATGTGGGGGAACAAAGGCTCTAGAGTGAAGCTGCATTCTGAATGTGGGGAACAAAGGCTCTAGAGTGAAGCTGCATTCTGAATGTGGGGGAACAAAGGCTTTAGAATGAAGCTGCATTCTCAATGTGGGGGAACAAAGGCTCTAGAATAAAGCTGCATTCTGAATGTGGGGGAACAAAGGCTCTAGAGTGAAGCTGCATTCTGAATGTGGGGGAACAAAGGCTCTAGAATGAAGCTGCATTCTGAATGTGGGGGAACAAAGGCTCTGGAGTGAAGCTGCATTCTGAATGTGGGGGAACAAAGGCTCTAGAGTGAAGCTGCATTCTGAATGTGGGGGAACAAAGGCTTTAGAATGAAGCTGCATTCTGAATGTGGGGGAACAAAGGCTCTAGAGTGAAGCTGCATTCTGAATGTGGGGGAACAAAGGCTCTAGAGTGAAGCTGCATTCTGAATGTGGGGGAACAAAGGCTCTAGAGTGAAGCTGCATTCTGAATGTGGGGGAACAAAGGCTCTAGAGCGAAGCTGCATTCTGAATGGGGGGGGGGCATAAGGAGTCTGTGCAGGTAGCAGTTAGCGGATGTCTCTGGTTGAAAGAATGCTTATGTTAATTAGAGATTCTCTCTTTTTTTTTCTTCCCCAAAACAACATCTGAGCCAGGGGCAGAAACAACCACCAAATACAAAGCTCATCACTACTCTGTCTCCCAAAACCAAGTCAAGCTAACTCATTTCTGCTCCTCATCTCACACCAAAGCAAGTTGTAATGTTTATGACACAATAGGCACCAATTTCAATACTTGTATTAATAAGACAACACAAATATTTTAGCCAGATTCAGCCCAACTACAAATCAAGAGCTTTGATGGCACACACTTTGCAGATATTTGTCACAGTCTTAATAGGTGGAATACTGCGAGAGCCAAGCATAGCAAATGGGTCAAAAAGCATATTTTCGACTCAAAAAGAAGAACTAGGCAGTTTGTACCTCTCTGTCTTATAAGCTTCTCAACTGCAGGGTTTACTCCTGAAGAATAACATGTCCCTCTGTAAATGACCCGTGCCTTGGGACTAAAGGTCTAAGTTCACCAGGACACACAAACACTCTCAGTTTCTCCTGGTTTGACCTTGAGTTACCTCGATGATGAAGAGATGGCCTATCCGACTTCCACTCAAGATTGACTTGGCCTAATGTCCACACCCCACCCCCAAACTTTAATCCTACAGGCTTTAGTGTGCCTCCAATACACAACAAAAAAAGCCATTCTTTTCAATTCCACGAGACTCCAAGCCCTCCACAGCTGTTGATGGTACCACAGCCAATGTCATAGTTGTGTAATGCCCAGCATTCTAACTCTGCAGTTCAGCTCAAAGTGGATCGGTCGTGGTCTCACTGGTTGACAAGAGTACTGGATCAGCAGCTGTCACTGTTTACTTAAACAACAACTAGAATTACCATAGTCAAAGGAGACATTTTTCTGCACTTGCATCTCTAGACTGAAAAGATCTGCGTGCTATGGCATTAGGTCAAATCCAGAGACAAGACTTAATGAAACCCTGCTTACCTGGCGTTTCCCGCATGGTTCCAGATGGTTCCAAAGCTCTTGAGTTTTAGATTTTGGATCCAGATTCTGGATCTGTGTGCCAAAGTCCTTAATGTCTACATTCTAGACCGAATAAGCCGACATCCACAAATACATAACATGGGGTCAAATGCAGTGACCCAAAGACAAGAGAAGTGCCATCACACACATGCTGAGGACAGACACAATGGTACTGAAACAGACAGACGGAGAGAGAGAGAGAGAAAAACAAAAAGAGGGCAGCTAAACGCTGTCTGTGAGCTTTAGACAGAACTGAGCGTGTGCAGGGAGCAAAAGCCAAACAGTGGCCTCTCACCCCACCCCCTTCAGTCAGCCCGTGTGTCTGTGTGCATGTGTGTGTAAGAGAGAAAGAGTCATATAAGCCCTTCCGTGTGTGTGTGTGTGTGTGTGTGTGTGTATGTGTGTGTGAGACAGAGAGAGAGACAGCGAGCGAGAGAGAGAAAAGAGAGAGAGAGAACAAAAGTCATATAAGCCCAGTACTGTGTGTAAATTTAAGGTGTTTGTGTTTACAGCATAAATGTATACATGTGTGAATGATTAGAGAGAGAGAGAGAGAGAAAAACAGTATGATGGAGAAAGAGATTAATCTCAGAGTTAACGATTAGTGCGCAGCTCTCCCCATGGCACCAGCCCGTGTGTACAGTAAGGGGGGTATGCCGAGGCCTGATCGGCTTAGCAAAGGCTAATGCTAAGCCTAGAGAGAGAGAGAGAGAGAGAGAGAGAGAGAGGGACAGAGGGAGAGAGAGAGAGAGTAAAAACCATGATACAGATATGCAGCACAAAGGGCACTGCTAAAAATTTAGGGTGTGCGCGCGCATGTGTGTGTGTGTGTGTGTGAATGATTGTATGTACAGTAGTGCTGAGTAGTTCACTTTTGCTATAATGTCTTTTCAGTACAGCAAAAAGGGATCTGCTCTAAACACCACTGCATCATTTAGGAGACTAAAGAGCATGTAGCTTGCCGCTGTCACAACCACATGTTTTCCCGAGCACCAGCATGTCCAGGCGCTCAGTAATCCCATCAAAACCACTCACAACTGGTCACATAACCTTGGCTACACAGGCCTGGACTGAGCCCAGCATGACAGAATGATATATATGGTCTTTCAGTTAGGGAACTGAAGAGAACCGAGAAGGCGACAACCAGATTTATTAAAGCCAAATTTGACTCTCGCTCAACATCAGAATACTTTCTGCATCAGAGTGAGAATGGAACAGCTCCACTTTAACACGTGCATGAGAGAGGGAGAGAGTGAGAGAGAGGGAGAGAGTGAGAGAGAGAGAGAGAGAATTCTTCTGATTAGAAGCATGACTTAAACATGTGAATGGTGTGTCAGAGAGCCCTAGTGTTTCCTAAGCATGTCCAGGTTTCTGACCAGACTAAAGCTGACAGATTTAAGCCACAGGATAAAAGGAACTGAAAATTACTGCTAATAATGCCCCCCCCTCCCTTCTACTGCACAGTTACCCTCTGCCTCTCTCTGACAGTCTTAATGCAGTGAGGTAAAACACAGGTACTGCGGCTGTGGCTGTGAGTGAAGTGACAGGCTGACCTCTGTACAATGTGGTCATTAACTCAGCCAACCTGCCTGTACCATAACTCACACCATTACAATCTACTTGACATCAAACACAGAAACACCACGCACACAAAGCCATACTCTGTAAAGCTTGACAGGCAAAACAGCATTGCTGACCCTAATTACTAACCAATATTGTCAGTGCTGTAAAGCAATATGAGGGGCATGCCAGGGGTAGGACCCTCCTCCTTTTGAACGAAGACAATTCACAGGTTTGAAGACTCAAGGACAATGCCCACAGCTAATACACTTACTATAACACTAAGCTCTAAGACTCACACACTGTCATCCCCTCCATCCCCACACTGAACAACTTTGTCAGTGTGGGGATGGAGGGGATGACAGTGTGTGATCCCCTGTCAGTGTGACAATAAAAGGCAGAGTCAATGCTATGACCCAGTACCTGCTGGCAGAAAAGCACATTTACTGGACCTGTAATCAGACTAAACCAGGACAATAATGTGTGTAAAAGCACTGTGTTTCTGAGCCGTCATGCCTGATTGACACGTGTTATATTAACTCAACGGTCCGTCTCTTTAGAGCCGAGTCAGAGCTGGTCTGTCACCGTGGGCGACTACACAGTCAGCTGACCTCTATACGTATTTACATTCCATCAGCACTGATCACATGACTCGCACGTCACCCGAGTCATCCTGTCCGACCTGTCAGATAATACTTGTCATTACGATGTTGCCACAGAAATGATGGGAGGGGCAGAGATTCCAGTTCAAATGGAACGAAGGGAGACATTTTTATTTGGGTCTGTCAAACACTCAAAAAACATTGACACAAGACGCTCTCAGGACCAAACAAATAAATATCTGACTTAAATCAAGTCAGGTGAAGTAAAGGATACACTACAGAGAGAGACACGTATATGCGCTCACACAGCAGGACTCTGCCTTCAGACCAAACAAAACAGTTAACAAGGTTCAGCCTCAATGCAACAAGGCTACAGGACACTACAGAACACACATACACAGATTCTGTATAACATAGACTCTGAGCTACACACAACTCATTCAGGACCATGACTACAGTCTCTCCCTAATATCAGGACAAACTGTGTGTGTCTGCGTGTGTGTGTGCGCGTGCAGGTAGTTCACCGTGTACTGGTGTATGTATGGTAGACACAGTTAAGTAAAAAAAACAAACAAACAAACAAACAAAAAAAAAAGAAAGACAGAAAGAAGGAAAGAAAGAAAGAAAAATGTAAAACAACCTGACCTCGGCAGAATACACTCTGATCATCCCTTTTACATTTATCAGATATTCAAATAAAGGTGCTGTATATATGTGCTTACTACAGTGAGGATCGTTTTTTCTTTCGTGACACATGCTCCTGTAAAAACCATTCAGAAACAACCTTCACTGGTAAGTAAGAAGACAAACACATCTTGCAGAAATAGACCAGTAGCTAAGTAAAGTTCCAACCAAGCTGCTCATGGAAACTGTCGCTAGGCAGTGATGTCACACTTTCCTACTGGACATTCCATTGGCTAAACTTTGTTCTAGAAATCTCACAGCTTTAGTCAAGCTGTCGATTATACTGCAGTTAGCTCATGGTAAACAAAGCAGAACCACTGATTGTGTTTTTAAGTAGCAGAGTTACTAATACTAGCAGGACTCAATTCATCAAGCCATTTAATGTGTTAGCAAGGAGTTTCAAGGCTCTAGTATAACACACACACACACACACACCTCAATGACCTTTTGTTTTAAAAACCTTAGAAGTTTTAGCTGTATATGTCGTAGCTAATCAACATATATACAAGAGGTGAATAAACAGCTACACACACACACACCACATACTCACAGAGTGAAAAGCATGATTCATCTTGTCTCACTCACATGTGACAAATGCCACATTCCCCTTCAACATACACCCATGACACATTTACCTACTTACTGCAAACACCAGCTAAACGCACTGGTGCGCACACACACACACACACACACACACACACACACATACACACACACACAGTCCAGTGAACCTAGTGACAACCAGCACATGCAACTTACATATTCACTCAGGCTGAGAGTTTAAAGTGTAGCCAGTGGCACAGCTTAGTGCCACTCCATACTGAGAGCATGTGTACCAGCTCTAAGTCAACATTGATTAAGCCTAGTGTACTGCCTGCAGACATGCCTTCCTACTCTATTCTCTTCCACTGTCTACTCCACACCCTCCTTCTCTCTCTCTCTCTCTTCTCATCCTTTGCCTTGGTTCAGCTGGAATAACAACTCTTTTTTTCTGCTTTTCACTCCTCCTCCCTAACCTCTCCCTCCAACTGTCTACCTTTATCCTACCTGCTTTTTGCAGTCTCTTGTGGGAACGTTGGCATTCCTCTTCCTCTGTGATTGTGGAGAGGGATGGGGATGGCGGACCTGCTGCCCCCCCTCCTCAGGCAAGAGGGGGTTGGCATGCCTCCCTCAGTGTCCCCCTCTCCTCTCCTCTCCTGCGCTTACTCACGCTAATGCTAGCTGTTAGCTCATCGACTACAGACCGCACATCACTACTGAGCAGGCACAGCTGAAAATGAGAGCAATAGGATGAGAGAGAGAGAGAGAGAGAGAGAGAGAGGGGCTGATAGTGAAGGAGGCAGAGGGAGACACCAGAAGGCAGAGAAAAAGCTGAAAGATTTGATCCAAAAGCTCTAAGACTCCAGGCAGGCAAGTGAAGCTCATTTAATCCACAGAACAACAGCCTCTTCCTCTCTCTCTTCTCTTCTTCACGTCCTAAGCCTGAGAGATGCTGCACGTACACACACACACACACACACAAATAAACACACATGCACAGAGCGCTCTCTCTCTGCTCCTGAAATATTCAGTACAGAGCAGGGCAAGAGGGGAAGGTGAGCTGGTCTGGGAGACAGTCGCTGGGACAACGCTGGTCATTGGTGAACGGGAACAACACGTAACACAGGACAGACAGACCGAGCAATGCACTACCAGAGAGGATACCACACTAATACAGTACTACAGAGGACAGCTTTTTGGGGGGGGGGGGGGGGTACTAGTAAGTAAGTACCAGTAAGTACTAGTCAGTCACCAGTTATGGGGCAAAACATACAGAGACACATACAAACATAGACTCCCTCTATCACTCACACACACACACACATACAGAGGTTCCCCAACACAGTGTATAGGAGAATGAGTCAGCATGACTTTTTTGCAACAATTCTGTGAGAATACAAAGCAAACCTTCAGAAACACATACATTGCTGCAATGCACTAGTGTAAACTGATCTCTTTTCCATGCATGCACGCATGCACGCACGCACACACACTCACACTGCACTGTAAACAGGCATCTGTGCTGTGTAAGCAGTACTGTGCCAGCACACAGGCTTCATAAGCAAATGCCGAGTCACAGACTGGAGCTATGCTAATGGTTACACTCGCAGACAATTCATCACAACCATACTCTGATAAAGAAAAAAGAACTCATTCAACCACACAACAGAGGTGAACACAGGCAGACATACTGATATTAATGTGTTCAAATAAAACAACCTTGGCCTCGTGTACTCCCATTGTTCCCAGTGAGTGAAGGATGCTAATGTTAGGATTTACAAACTCAGCTATCACAGTCACTGGGATATACCAAACACCCATCTACAGAATTCCTTACAAGTAAGAACACAACAGTAAGAAACAAAAGAAGAGAAAGAAAAAAATGGGTAAACTGTTCCTTTAATGTCGAGGACTCCATTTTGGCTCAGGCTGCTTGGTCACTGTAAGATTAGGTACCAGCAGGTGCCTCCAACAGGACTGTGACCTTTCCACCATTTAGCCACAGAATTATAAAAGGTGTGTGAGTGTGTGTATGCCTGTGCAAGAGAGACTATGCCAGGTACAGCATGAGTTTGGACGCATTAAAAAACATGTAATGAATCATTGAGAATCTATTAGAACAAATATTATTCGTACATTGCGCCTGGTGTTCACACCTTTTTTGTGTATGCGTGTGTCTCTCCCAAGCATGTTTCAAATTGACAGACTCCTCTTGCACACTCTGAACTTGTCATCCGGCATTTTTACTCAAGCACACAGGTGTTTCAATATTTAATAAATTAAACCAGAGCAGGAAATAAATAAATGCATTGCACTGCCATTTTGGCTCAGTATCAAAGCTGCCATGTTGGCTCAGAAACAGGGCTGTCAGGGTTCAGTTTTTAAGCTTAGCAGAGGGAAGCAAAAACAAAACAAAAAAAACAAAACAAAACAAAACACACACACACACACACACACGAGGGTTAAAGAAAATACAGGAGAGAAGTTCTTGTTCTGTTCCTTCTTTTACCTGTCTGTCCTTAAGATATGCATCATCTTGACTTTCCCATAAAACTAATCTTTGGATAAAAAGGGCATATTAATTATGTGCGTATGTGTCTGTGTGGCAAACGTGAGTACAGAGTGCACAGAGAGCGCAGTATAGATGCTCGATCGTAATTTTATTAACAGCTCAAGGGAGGTTTCAAACTAAAACGCTCTTTATCAGCCATGGTCTCCATACACTCCACTGAGATTTCTCCCTCTGTGTCGGTCACATAACGCTTAATGCATGATTTTCTGTCATCTCTCTCTCACACACACCACTCACTGTTCATTCACAAACTTAGTCAAAGGCAGGACAACACAGCAATTTGATCTTTGACCATTCAGCACAAAACCTACCTGTAACTTAACACTTAAAAGCAAAACAAACACTCTCTCACTCTCACAGGAACGCAGGAACACACACACACATAGAGACAAAGAGAAAGAGAGAGAGAGAGAGAGAGAGAGAGAGAGAGAGTTTCTCTCTCTAACTTGATGATTCCCCTAAGGTTTACAAGGCTGTTGCCAATTTCCTTCACGCAAATTTTGTTTACAACGCCATTTCAATTAGCCTACTCGCTTACTGACAGCATTTAGATCATCTATTGTGCATAATGAATAATTGTTACGTAAGCTACAGGCAGTGAGAATTACATGCGAACATGTTATTTCACTCACACAGAATTAACTTGTCTGGAGCAATTTACCTCGACTGAAATTCGGCGGTCTTTCAACCTTTTATATTTGGCTTTTGATGTTGATAAATTGGGTGACAACTACCAATATGTAGACGATATGAACACGTCAATGGAGATTTGAGTTCCTGGGTCACAAGTAGGCTAAAACGTCTTGCAGTTCAGAGCCTATCAGTTGGTAGGGCAAGGAACTGTTTTAACGCTTAAGATCCTTCACTCCGTCGACCACTTGTGGTAATGACAGCGAGACAACGAATAAAACAGTTTGTGGATTCTACGACACATGTATAATCCAGAAACACATAATACCATAGTTGTTGAAGGAAGCCTTCGGGCGCCAAAGACTGACCCAGCCCCAGGTTGTAGTCATGTTAATGGGGCGAAAAGCTGTCGTCGAAGTGACCGACAACCAAACTCACGTTTTAAGAAAGTGGGCGCAAAGGTGAGATAGTGACCGTAAACTTCATTCTTAGGTTAGGAATTAACCTTTACAAACAAGCCTAATTTCCCTCGGATTATAGCGACGATCACTTTAAGTAAGAGTTTAGAGTACACGACGCACAAGTAACAGGTGACACAAGCATCCGTAACTACAGGATTCAGGCAAAATTAATAAAAGCATTCGTAGGAAAAGTGGCCAAACTCAAAAGTACTCAATACAATATAAACTTCACTTGAAATCTGACGGGACAATTTGTATAGGAATTCCTCGGTTCTGTCTAGGTTTCTAGTTGATAGTTAATCCTGTTCCCGTGACCGGTTTGCACTGCTCCCACTCATTGCAGTTCTCCGTGACAAGTTTACTTTAAAGTCCTTCAGTGAAGAGGTAACCGTTTTCATCGGTAATTTGGGTGAGTTTAAATGTCAATTCATGAAAAATGAATGTTCGTTTAACTTTTTCACTTAAATAAGACTCACCTTGGCTGACACTCAGAGATGCGTAGCTTTCATCCTGCTCCGCCATTTCTCCTGACGTCATATGAGAGGATTAGTTGCGCGAGGAAACGCACATAAAATCAGGGGACTCCGCGCGCCTGCCGGGCAGGTGGTGAATGACACACTTTAGCCTAAAGCAGCCAGGTTGTAGGCTTGGATGTAGGATTTCCTTCTCCTTTTCGACCTGAAATGATTTGCCTGACACATATACTAATCATGTTCATTATTTATAAAGTCCATCAAGGTCATGTACGTATTTACTTTGCGCATGTCAGCAGGTTTCACACACACACACACACACACACACACATATATATATATATATATATATATGTACACACACACACACACACACTATGTATATATGTGTGTGTGTGTGTGTGTGCATGTTTATGTATGTATGTGTGTATATATATGTGTGTGTGTGTGTGTGTGTGTGTGTGTGTGTGTGTGTATATATATATATATTTATACATACATATATTAGGGATGTGCAGAGAGCCCAGTATTTGTATTTGTATCTATATTTGTTGAGGCAGCAAAATTATTTGTATTTGTATTCAAATAAAAGTGGAAATAGACGTGACAATCATGTTTTTTTTTTTTTTTATTACACTTCTAATTTTAGGATATTAAAATGTTAATATAAGCGTTCTTCAATAATTATGATAATTATGAACACTTAAATGTTTATGGTTTTCATAAACCCAACAATAAACATGTAGCCTGTTACCATAAACATCGCTGAAAAGAAAATCATTTTAAAACTAACATTCGGTTCCTAATCCACACTCAAGCCAATAAACTAAACTCTAAATTAATAAATAGCTATGTGAACCCCGCCACCATCAGCCTTAATTGAAGAACGTAACCGTGTGACACACGGTCTGACTAAGCAGTGAGCACAGTGTGTAAGTGGTAACTACACTGCAAGAGCTAACGTAGGCTAATCTCCTACATGGAGCATCCTATGAAGTTATACTTTCGTACAGGTTTCACAAATATGAAATACACATCAGCACCACATTATCATAAGCGTTTGTAATGTGGAATGTTTTCAGTGACCTTTTCAGAGAACCACACGGACTTGGAGGAAATTGCCATGAGAATAAACTCGTAATTTTACAAGACAAAATCATAATATTACGATATGACGGCGTAATTTTACGAAGGAACAGTCGTAATTCTAGGCTTCGTGTTATATTAGAGGGGAAATATCAGAAGACCAGCCTACCGCCTGTGTTAAAATGAGGAACGTAGAGCATCTTATGAAGTTACACTTTAGTATAGGTTGCACGAATAACGAAATACGTAATCGTTTGGCACATCAGCACCACACTGTGGCAGGCAGCTCTTCTGATCCTCTTCTGCTCTTCTGAAATTATGACTTTATTCACCTAATATTATGACTTTATTCTCGTAATAGTGCGACCTTATTCTCGAATTTTCAGATTTTTCCCCCTCAATGTGGCACTAATACTCCATTATGACGAAGAACACCAGCTATTTGACATGTTTGTTTGTCTTTTTTTCTTCCCGAACACAATTTTTTAAATATTTGTAAAAGATAAATATTCGTAAAAACCCCCTATTTGTGCGGATCGGATTCGGCGCTACCCCAAGTGGCCATTTTGGGGCCATTTTGGCTTTCCATAGGCCAGAGGCAAGACCTTGCCAATCGTGATTACCCCCGGGACGTAAAAAAAATCATGTTCTTGTAATGGCAAAAAATGTCCAGAAGATGTCGATATTGTCCAACGCACAAGTGTCGGTGTCCCCAGACATGGTTAAACCATTCACTGATGTTCAGAATGCAGGTTTATTGAAGCAAAGGTGTTTTCTATATAGGACTTGTTTATTCAGCTCCCATCAGTGTTGTCTGTTTTTCCACATGCAGATCAGTTCGCCATTCACTGTATTTGCTTATTAGTATATAACACTTGCATGAAAGCCAAACACATTGAGTGAGCCCCTGTTTTTTGAATGATGTTGATATTTTTGTAAAATCGAAGCAAAATTAAAGCTGGTTTGAGGAAAGTGAATTCAAATAACCCATATTATAAAATATGGATCATGACAGGAGATGGTATCAGGTTGATGGCTGTGTGTATGAAATCATAACTGTTGTTGAAATGGAGCTGCTACAGTGCATTCTTGGCACGGAATATGTTCCGTCATGTGGTTACACATCTCCACACAACTTGTGTGTGTTCTGAAAAGGAGTCAGTGGTTATTTTGAGATACGAAGCTCTGTGAGTGAACAGATGACAACCTTCTAAAACAACACACACCTAATCTCCAATTACCCCTACAACCAGGGGGGTATTTCAGAGAGCAGGTTTAGTGAAAACTCAGAGTTAGTTAACTTAGAGAAAGTAGTAAACCTCCTAAGAGAAGAGCCCTATAGCTTTGCTTTGCTAGGAGAATGAAGCCACAGGACTCTTCTACTCTGAAAACTCATCAAGTTTTCACTAAACCTGCTTTCTGAAATACCCCCCAGGTCACTTAATACAGAAAACAGGTTTGCTGGTATTCTCTCTCTCCCTCTGTCTCTCTCTCTCTCTCTGTCTCTCTCTAACTATACTCAGGTTGAGGTAGTGGAATGGCATTCCACATTGGGACTTTTCCAACTCATTAGTGGGAGTTACATGTCTCATAAAATACATGCACACACACACACACACACACACACACACATTAATAAGGCTTGTGTGTGAATTTCACGCTCGCTTGTTATGCACATTCTTTTATGCTTACACACACGCACACACACATGACCATACAAAACAATTGAAGCACGATCAGAGACTCTGTTACATTGTTCAACACTATTTTGATAAGGCGATGCTCTGTCTTTCTGACATGATGTACTACCTGGCTGCAGCCAAGACGCCATATAAAAGAAGATCTACTAATGGTCATTCGAGCAGCTCTCAAGCACCTACTTAATTATCAACACCGTCCATAGCTGCCAAAGATGTGACCGCACAGCAGCCAATGAATGTGTAGAGTGCCGGATCCCTCCAATCCTGTGCACTCCGGCTCAAATAGCTTTAATGCAATCGGGCGAATTTTGGTTATTGTCCCCTCCCACTTGCTTGCCACGCTTTAAGAACAAGCGCTGAGCTTTAAATAGCAGGTGTTTGAATTTGGGATCTTGCTGTCTTGATATCGACAGTGTTGCACGTACACTTGCATAGGCTACTGTAAAACATCCTTGCAATGTCAACTGCTAGCGCTGAGACAACCGCCCAGCTCCCGCCAGCGGCGGGTCGGGTCTTTTTCCAATCTTCACCCGGAGTGGGCTGCGCCGGCAACGGCCCAATGCCAAGGGATGACCCGGTCCAGAAGAAACAGGGGAAAGTCACGGTGAAGTACGATCGGAAAGAGCTACGAAAGAGACTGATCCTTGAAGAGTGGATCATCGAACAACTGAGCGAGCTCTATGACTGCGAGGTGAGAGTCAAGACCACAGGAGCGCGTTTTACGCAGTGCAGGCTATTTAAGTGTGCTTTACCATTTTTCTGTTTTAACGAAAGTATAGAGCCTATATAATGAGCTGTCGGGAGTGTTTCGAAAATGTTATATCAAAATGTTCCCCACCTGCGTTGTCACTCTGTCTCTGAGGCCAGATACGCTGCACAGAAAACTGCGTATTGCTAATAGATGCCGACAACCATTATCTGACCCAAGTCCTATCTAGCGGTAAAAAAAAAAAGCCCTATTTGTGTGCATTTCAGTATATCAGCGACGTTCATGTAGTCATTGTGCATACAGTCAATGCGAAGGAATCATGCGTCTTTGTGGGAGAGATCAGGACTTCTGCATTTACATTGTTCTCTCTCTCTCCCGCTCTCTCTCTCTCTCTCTCTCTCTCTCTCTCTCTCTCTCTATCTCTATCTCTCTCTCTCTTGCTCTTTCTCTCTCTCTCGCACCTAGAGCTTTGTTGGATCGTTTTCATGGCTCTGGAGAAGATATTCAAGAAAAACCCTGTCTGTATAAGATTTTAACCATACTGATATCATGGTCCGTTTGTCATCAAGATGTTTTAACTGCAGTGTTGTTCGATATTCGAGATGGATTGTCTTTAACACGAAAATGGTGTCCTTTGATTATCCGTGCGACATAACGGTGTAATCTTGAAAAGGACACCTGGCCTGAGTCGATTTCTTTACTGTCTGGGAAGAGATCGCTTTTGCTGTTCATATGATCGTCTTTATTTTAAACGAACGAATTGTTCGCAGAGATTTTCTCATTTAAGCCTGAATGTGCGCTCAAGACACATGTCACCGTTTAACATGATCGTAGACTTGAAATGTGTAGAAGCGAAGACAGTAAAAACTGATTCCCATGTTGCAGTGATGGGCTTAGTGGCGGCGAGATCGTGCTAGTAGCTCTACTGTACCCTGTCATATGTTTTCAATCCGAGAATGGGGGATGACTAGAGGACTGGGGGGCAGGAGGATAGAGAGAGTGAGGAATAAGGGAGGGGAATAAGGGCAGTGGGTTAGAGAATGCGGATTCCCAAGGCTTCTTTCATGTCAGCCAATCATCACGCCGCGAGCTGACCTGCTTCTTCGCTCACTGCAGACGCGCTTGGAAAACCCGTCTGTTCTCATGCGCGTGAGCACTCATGGGTTTGAGTGTGTGTGTGTGTGTGTGTTTTCGCGCGCGCGCAGAGGGAGCCTAGAGGCGCACAGAGGTTCAGAATTTTCTGCATCCATCAGATTTCCTGGGGACGTGGTTTCAGAAAAACCCTGGACCTTGCTTTTGTCTCCAAATCGTACCTACAAGGTGACCTTAAAAATACACGTAATATTAATTATAAAGACATCATTTTAGACAGCATTCATTCTGTGTTGATCTATCCATCCATCCGCTTCTTCCATGTCCAGTTGGAGTTGTCGCTGTGTTCAGTGCCACAACGAAGGAGGCATTGCACAGAACTGCGTTCGCAGTCATCACCAAGCGTGATGTCTTTGAGCACACCATTTTGCATGGCAAAGCAGGCAAACAGCCTCTGGTTCATTTTTGGGTGACAGCAGAAACTTCACTCGTTTAAGTTTTAGCATCTATCGATGAAACTCACTCCTTGTGTACGAGCTGTTTAATTACTCTCTGACCATATGGGAAACATTACTTGAAGTCACACTCATTTGAAGTTTGTTTATTCTGCTCTACTGCCCGTTTACAGCCCTCTGAATAGAGCAGCAGAGTTCAAAAGCCAACAACGACAGCCGCTGTCATTGGTCTGTTACCACTGTTTACAAATCGGGTTATGGCTCCGGTCAGCTGAACAAATACATTCTGTAGAAAGTCGAACGACCTCTCACTTATGAAGTTATTGTAACAGTTACAAAGACCAACAGTGTTGTCGTCAGTCTCATCTTCAGTAAGCATTACATGGTAGCCTATGCCTGCTGACTGAATGACATACGGCGTGGGTTCCGTTAGTCAGCTCCTGCTAATTTATATGTTTACTCATTTTATTCAGACGGACGGACTTACCTTAATCAAAAAGCCGGTATAGATTTGTGGGTATTAACGTGTGCCTGGTCTTGCGAATATGTTACAATTTTGAGAAAAGATAACTGCTCTTACGTCAGCAGAAAACTGAAGTTGTGAACGGCATCACTATAGCTGTCTATAATCTAGAGCGCTGAAGCTCTGTTACCCGAGACCTCCGATGCCCACAGACGGTGAGAGAAAGGGATCTTTTTCTCCTCCATGTAAACCATATCCCCTGTGTCTCAGGACAGAACCAGTGCTCTGAAGAACAAAAAGAGTGTGTGCCCTCACATTTATTGAAGTTTAGACCATGATTTTGTGTGTGTGTGTGTGTGTGTGTGTGTGAGCGAGAGAGAGAGAGCGCGAGCGCTTAAACAATAGGTAGCCTAGAGTTTGGACACTACTGTACCCCCTGCTCTCTCTGTGGTATGGAAAAGTGTGAGAGCTCAGCGAACTGAGAGAAAATATGTCTTTGATGAAGGTCCTGAAGGCCTTTAAGGAGCTTATGTTGTAAATTTTGAATTAACCACTAAATATACATTTTGTATATATGTGTCAGACATATTTTCATGGCCAACCACAATCACTGGTTCTCTTAGCATTGTACCAGAAATGTCTGTAATGACCCCTAGATGGAAGAGATCATGTGACTTACTGAAACCTTATTAGAGGGTCTATTAGTGAAGTCTAGTTCAGGTTAGGGATCAGTGTGGACTAGAGAATCATTGAGTTCTTTGGCTCTCTGACTTTTGAAATCAATAGAGGTCATTTGCCCTCAAAATGCTTGTTAAGCTTTTTCTGCACTGAGAGAAGAGTTCTATTCTGGGAAATAGTGCATTGGACTGCAATCATGCAGAATCTGTGTGTGTGTGTGTGTGAGCGCGTGGTGGGGGGGGGGTTATGCACATGTATGAAAATGTGCACATGTATGTGTACATTCGCCTGACGTGAGGCCAGAACATCACTGCCCTACTTTATTTTCTGACATGTGAGGGAGTCACCTTTGTCTTACAGGGATGTGTGATTGTATATATGTGTGTGTATGTATAGCCCGTGTGCAGGTATATGTGTGTGAGGGGGGAAAGGGGATGTCTGATGGTGTATTTCAGAAACAATCAGTATGTAACACTGACATATATGTACACATACACATAAAACAGATGGAGCAGAACGGGTCTGAACTATTGGTCACCCAGTCTTCATTGTCTTGTCTACCTCAGTACAGTTCTCTTCACACTCTCTCTCTTTCTCTGAGTGGACACCGGTCGACTGGTCAGTTCACTGAAGGTTTGCATCAGAATAACAAGTAGTCTCTAATCCCTCTGAGAGAGCAATAGCTGAACTAAAAGGCTTCAGCGACTCACAAAGCCAGAGGCAACACACACAAACACGCACAACAGAATGGTATAGATTTTCAGTGCTATAGGACGAAAGAGATGCATTTTAATGAAGGTCAAAGGGAGAAAAGAAAAAATGAAAGACTGATGAGACTCCGCTCTTTGCCCGGAGAGAAACCCGAGGAAACGGTAAAATAACTGGCATTAAGAAAAATGAACCAATGAACACAAAAAGGTCTTCTGAGGTGGTTTCCCGGTAGAAAGACCCACTCATAATGAAACAGGCGTAAAGACAGTTAGGCTAATTTACTCTCACACAAGGCTTTTTCTGCTTTTGTACTCTGGCCTCATTAAAGACAGTCTCTCTGTCAGGACATCTTGATGGATTTCCCCTATATCAGGGACTGATGGAACAAGTCTGATCTGGATGGTTTGACTGATCTGTTGATCTGTTCCCTTTGTCTAATCAGGGTTTTGGAAGCTTACGCTGTTTTCTTCCAAACATGTTTGTCCAGCAACACACACACACAGACTAGGATCATGGGTTTAACACCCATAAATGTAAGGGCAGAAGCCTAGGAAACGAGAAGCAGTGAGTGAGACTGAATGGTAGTGAGACAGTCAGTAGAAGAGCTGCTTTTTAATAACAAATTCAGTTTAGTTCCAGAGCTCAGTGGAGAAGGGCTCAGCATTTTAAAGAGGCATGTATCATAACTACAAAAGTCGATTATAACCATTTGTTTAAATGTGTGTGTGTGTGTGAGGCTCATGTTTGACTGTAGTCTGACTGTGTGAGAGTGGGTCTGTTGTATCACTGGGGCAGACATAGGCATAATGGATGCAGAATGTCCTAGGCCTGTCCTTGCCAATGGCAATGTTTGCGCTTATCATCTCTAAGAAAGCATGTTAATTTGACAAGCACTATAAAATAGAAATTTAAGACATTAAATCAGAGGAGAAATGAACATGAACAGAGTGCTGAAAGATGATGTGTGTGTGTGTGTGTGTGTGTGTGTGTTTACTGTGTACACATCAATATTGATATAATGTATGTATATGTCTTCTGTGTCTGTCTTTAAAAAACATCTGTGTGTGTGAGGTTGTTCAAATTGCATCTTTCCCTTTTTCCTCACCTTGTGAATTGCAGAGCTGAGCATTTCTTTTGCCACCTACTCATTCTGAACACACACACACTCTCACACACACACACTCATCCCCTAAGAGCTCGACAGACCGGCACTAATCATTCTGACCCACTTCCCTCTCTCTCTCTCTCTCTCTCTCTCTCTTTCTCTTGTCTCTCTCTCTCTCTTGACTCTGTGTCTGTGTCTCTCTCATGAATAAAAGCTAGAATTAAGGCTTAATGTTCATTAAACTCCCATTAGAATGAAGTTAAAAACACTGAACTGAGTCACACTCTGAAATCAGCAAGTAAGAAAGACAGAGAGAGAAAGACAGAGAGAGAAAGACAGAGAAAGAGAAATTCAGTGCCTCCAAAACCATTAGAAAGTCTTGCTCAGTGGTTTTTAACATTTCTTTGTAACTGAGAATACAGCAACATGAACCTCAAAATACTGATGAGAATAAAATGACTTGAGAAATTAGACCCATGCCTCAGAGCAGATACCTCACACACACACACACACACACACACACACACATATACACACACACATTCATAGAGTTAGCAGTGTGCTTTTCCTCAAGCTTAAACTATGCAGAAAACTGGTCTGGGCTAATTCACACTCGTTCAGCACAGACAACAGATAGTCAGGCAGAGCTGTGTGTGTGTATGTATGTGTGCGCATGCCTGTGTTTTCTCTGTGTTTATATGTGTGTGCATGGACGTCTGCATACTGTCCTCTCCAGGATTTTAAACATGCACAAGGCGACTGGCTACGCTGCACATTCAGCTCAACACTCAGCTGAGGGCGAGTGGCAGTGGGTGTTTGAGCATTTGGCCCAGATTCCTGTTGTGTCAAGACTCATTTAGTCTGATGCTTTCTGAGGCAGCAAACTCACATACACGATCATATTCAGTTGGACAAGCTGAGGAGGATTTCAGTTTGTGTCTAATGGTCGGCTGTCTAGTGCATCAAATGTTGTCCAAAATACAAACACACACACACACACGCATATGGATTCATTCATGGCCCAGTCCAATTCACAGAAATCCATCCAGTTGTTTTGCACTGTCACACACCTCTGCTGACCTGCAACCTGAATTGTACTGGTTGCACTGGTTTTAATGTCTTTATAACCAGAGGCAAACTCTCCATAATACTTCTGTGTTGTACTGGTTTTGGTGAAGATCGTAATACTTCAGACCTTTAAGAGAGAGAGAGAGACAGAGAGACAGAGAGACAGACATACAGAGAGAGAGAGAGAGAGTGTCTGTGATTTGGACTTGACGGTGAGCCATTTGCTCACAGTGAAAGGCTCACACCATTGTTTGTGTTAAGATAGGTGTTGGATTCTCTCTCTCTCCTTCTCCATCTGTCCTGCCATTCCACACAGATTGCTAAATGGAAAATACCCCTTCTCACTCCAGGCTTTGGAGTGGATGTTGTATTTTTAGCCTTCATATCACTCTGGCTCAAAGTGTGTGAATGTATGTGTGTGCGTGTGTGCGTATGTGTGTGCATGCGTGTGTGTGTGTGTGTGTGTGTGTATTTGTGTGTGCGTGTGTGTGTTTGTCATCACTTTGCCACAGCAGTGTGATTGATGAGGTTTCGGATTAAAAGGAACCGGGCCAGAACACTCTCTCATCATTTCTAGAATGTTTCCTGAGTAATCAGGGTCATTTCCAGATGGGAGGTTTTCACACGTCAGTGTGTCAGTGTGCACACCATATTACCCAGTCATCACCAACAGAGGAAAACAAACAGCAGTGATAAACGGGGGGGTCAGAGCTCTCTCTCTGTGCACGCGTGCATGTGTGTGTTTGTGTATGTGTGTGTGCCCGTATGTGCACTTCTGTATAATATGCACTCTGATGTTTTTAGTTGTTTAGATTATGTTCAAGTGTTGAATGTGAGGATGTGTCTCTACTGGCTATGTGGGTTCTCTTCTCCTCTGGCTGTTTGCTGTATGCAGGACTGTGGGCTGGCTGACTGTGCATACCTGGACATCCTGGTCAGATTGTGTTGAGTGGTTAGTTGGTTTAGGTGGCTTGAGATGGTGCTCATTTAAATGTTAGGGTTCCATTCACTGGGTTGGGATGAGTGTTGATGTTGCACAGAGTGTTACATTAAGTGTTGATGTTGGTGAGTACTGGGTTTAGTGTTAATGTCCGAGTTGGGTTTGGGTGCTGAGTGTTTAGTGTTAATGTTTGAGTTGGGTTTGGGTGCTGAGTGTTTAGTGTTAATGTTTGAGTGGGCTTGGGTTTGATTGGAGGTTTAAATCAGTGTGAGTGTTGGTGCTGACATGTGACAGAGGTTTTACACTGATTAAACAAAGGAATGTTGGCAGGGTCTCTTACGCTGAATATATGAGATGAGAAGCTCCTGAAGGTCACCAGGCTGTTTTCTCCTGCGTGTGCGTGCATGTGTGTGTGCGTGTGTGGTGAACAGGGCATTTCAGCCACACTCATATCAAGGCATCTAATAAGGTGTGTCAATGAACCATGAAAGTTCAATACCTTTGTTTAGTAATTCCAAATGCAAGAAGGGTGTGTGTGTGTGTGTGTGTGTATGTATGATTATGAACTGATAGTCTCTGTCTTGTTTACTTAAAAGGAAGAAGAGATGCCAGAGGTTGAAATAGATATTGACGACCTTCTGGAAGTAAACAGTGAAGATGAGCGAGCTATAAAATTACAGGTACGTGTGTGCGTGTGTGTGTGTGTGTGTGTGTGTGTGCGTACATATGCATGTGCATGTGTTTTCCCACAATAGTCTTTACTGTCACTGTAATTCCTATCGTCAACATAGTTAATGAGGCTGCCCTCGCTGTTAAGTGTGAGATAATGCCAGGACACAAATATAAAAGAGGTTAAAAGGATTTCAGATTCAGGCTCATCCTGTTTTTGCCCACTGAGGGTAAAAAATGGCCACAACATCCTCAAACGTATAAATATGTTATATCTGCCCCTTCCTTAATCACAATCCTCAGAGCATTTGTACATTGTTCTGGCTGCTGAGAGATCATAGTTACTGTATAATATTCAATATTTTAATACTCATTGCTTGCATTAAAAAAAGTAATGCGTTCTTTTGTTTCCACATAGCTTTTGTACTGATATTTCCTTCAATCTGTCTCTCCAGGAATCTCTAATAGACTGCTATAAGCCCACTGAGGTGAGTTTGTCTGTGTCTGTGTCTGTGTTTGTCCAGATACACACCGATTCTGTGCTTGTGTTTTTTGTGTAGTCAGTGTATTGAATAATGTGTTATAAATGAAGTTAAAGCCAAATGTCCATTGTTCCTTGTTTATATAAAAACTTCTGTGCTCTCAAACAAAACGGAGACATCAAACGTTTTTGTGTGTGTGTGTGTGTGTACCTCAGCAACACACACGCATTACTGATTGGATTCTCTACTTGTTCTTCCTCTGTCCATTAAACCACAGTACCACAATTTCCAGGTCACAATGTTAGCACAAATTTGTTCTAGTTGAGCTTGAGCAGGATGTTTCAACAAATCAAGTGATTTTAGATTAGCAAATGAAAAGAATCAGGTGTGCTAACGCTAGGACTGAATGAACAAACGCTGTTCAGCGTTAGAGGGACAGATCAAAGTCGAGATGAATTTAACCGTGACACCTCTGTCTTTATGCCGTAATCTTGTAATGGGAGATTGTTCAGTGTGCCAGTATAAAAGAGGGAGATGTGACTAATAACTACCAGTGTTAGTGACTGTTTCTCTGTCAGTTTGTGTGTTTACAACCAGCACTATTTTATGCTAGCCAGTATGCTAAAGAGGCTTTGTGAATCAAATGTTCTGATACAGAGTCAAATGAAAAGGCGTCTTTTTTTTGTTAGTGCTCAGATGGCAAACCCACTACCCTAAATCTGGTTAACAAAAGGCTCCATTTGATTTTTCTATTTCCTCTAGAGACTGTTGAAAGCTAATCTGGCATACCATTAAGATATGCTTAAGATATGGTATAGTTACACACACACACACACACACACACACACACACACACACACACAGAGGCCTGGGGCAGTCAAACAGAATCCAGTGACCTGAACACATGGATCGGAACAGTACAATGAGCACTGGACACAAGTGCTTCTGTATGGAGTCATACTAACCCACTGACCTGCACATACACACACAGCCCATCGGCATGAACTTAACATGTATTGATTTTATCGTGTTAGTGTAACACAGTCTATTCTCATAGCTCACGGCTCTTGTCTGTGTGTCTCATAAATATTATTGACTCCATCAGCCCTGAAAATGATGAAAGAAAGTATGTGTGAGTGTGTCTCTGAGTGAGTGTGTGGGGGAGGGGGGGGGGGCTTTTAATAATAGAATGGCACCACACACTTACGCTAAAAAAACAGCATTAACACTTACACTCACCTAATTCCTCTCAGTCTCCCCATCTGTAAATCTGAAATACAGACCACCATCTGTCCAAATAGAATGTGTCACACTCTGTGTTTGTGTGTGTGTGTGTGTTATTAAGACACCCAGATTTCACACAAATGACCCAGTGGTGCTAGAAGTGACCCATAGCCAAAGACTTCTCTCTATTTTTTTTGGTCTCTCTTTCTCCCCCTCCCTCTCTTTTACTCTCTCTCTTTCTCTCTCTTTGTCTCACTGTTACGTAGGCACACACATTTGCCCTCATGCCCCAGCAGGCATTTTACAACTTTCCATTTTACTCCAACTAATCTTGTGAACCCACAGCAGTGGCCTAGGAAACTGCACAAAGTGACTCAATATATTTTTTCTCTCCCCCTCTCTCTGTCTCTGTCTCTCTCTCTCTGCAGGATTTTGTGCGTGAGCTACTCGGGAGGATAAGGGGTCTGAGAAAACTCAGTGCTCCACAGAAGAAAAGCCTTTAAATGCCAACACACACCACTGACAATCCAACTATCAGGTCTATAAGTCCCACAATCCAGTACTTGGATTCACTGTCCCATAACACTTCTTAAAACTCCTCATATACTCAGTATTTCAGAATTAATTTCTCAGACAGGACTCAGCTTCCTAGAATTGAGACCCTGGATTTGGTTTTATATTCATCACTCTGGACTTCAAGTCCCAGAATTTAACACCCAACCTACACTCAGATTGGACACACTCACTCGGAAAAGCCTCTTGCAAAGCTCACCTTAATTCCCCTCATCAATTCATTAGTGTTAACCTTACAACTATCAACTGTGTTTTTCTAAAGGTGTTAGCTGAAGGCAATATTTTGGTTTTGTTTTGATCTTTTTATTTGAATGCAACCTGTCCCTTTATCCACAAATTTGTCCTTACTTATTGAGCTTTACTCTTGACAGTTTTCTTTCCTTTAACGGCTCTGATCTGTCATACCTGAAGCAAGGCATGGTGGGAATTGACGCAAATGACTTTTATCTTCTTTCACTGTCTTCCTATAGTTTAACTGTCTCTAGTTTGACTGACTTACAGAAAACATATCGGTAGCATGACTTTTATTATTCTTTATCATTTTGGGTTAGTGAGCATGTCAAACCATGTGTCGTTACAACATTTTAGAACATTTTTTTTAGACGAACTCACCCACTTCTTTGTACCTCACCATCTCCAAAAAAGCAGGATATTTCAAGAGTTAGGAAAAATTACAGGTCATTATTGTGCAAATTAAATTAGCATAATGTAATCACTTTACAGTACTGTCCTAACAGATCTAAAATGTCATTGTATACTCTATGTCTGAGAGGCAATGTGTCATTTCAGTAGGTTCCTCCCATAATTATTTACTAAAAGCCACACTGTGTCAGGTAGGAAGTACAGTCAGTGGTTGTGGGGAGACAGAGAGCAAGAGGACATTCTTCTGTTCTTAGGGAAGGATCCACTGCAGAACATTCAGTTGACTTCTACAGTAAGGTTCCATAGCTTCCCCACAAATGAAATCCCTGCTCTCACCTTTGTTCAATGACTTTTTGATTATAAATTTTAGATTTCATGTTCACTTAACACAGTAATAGCTCCAAAAAAGCTGCCAAAGAAATCAGGTTAGGCACAGATTGAAACAAAATACAATTATTTATCTATACTTATATGATCACTGTATGAGGAAACACATGACAGTATTATACGCGGTATTAGAGAGAGTGATAGTAGTGTGGGTGATTTAGTACTGATATGATACAATCCAGATAATAACATGGAAACCAGGAGAAAAAAAATATGGTGCTTTTTCTGTTCTATCTCTGTTTTAATCTTCTTGAATGACTGGTTGAATTTGACTGCAGGGTTCTTTGGATGAAGTGAAAGTAAAAGGGAGAGAAAGAGAAACTGTAATCCCTCTGTCTGTTGGCCTATCATTAGACAATACTGATGTGGAGTTTTAGATCTTTTGTCTCTGTGTGTGTGTGTGTGTGTGTGTGTGTGTGTGTGTGTGTGTGTGTGTGAGTGTGTTCAGGCACATTTTGATTCTTCTGTCTGAGAAGACTATTCAGGGTTTAGGCTGATCTTTCATTTTTAGTTTTTGATTGAAAAAAAAGAAGCATTAAAATATGATAAAGTTCTGAGAAGTGTCTTTGAGTATGTAGTATGAAAGTCACTTAATTTTTGCATGTGTTTAAATGGCATGATGGGAAAATTTGTGGCCCAAAAAGTTATTTAAGAAAGTCTGTCTGTTTTTATACCTTTTATCGATACTATTAATATTGAAAAACATGGTTTTCTTTTCTTTAGGATTTTTATTGACTCTATATCTGCATTACTCTTTTTGTTTTTTCTTTTTTTAATATGTTATGCGTGGTCTTTTGAGTTTTTCGTTTTGGTGACAATAAAAACAACACGACTGGACTCTTACTGTCCATAGATATTAACTGTGTTATTTTGTTCTCTGTCTCTCAGTGTATACACACACACACACTCCTGTATATATAATTACACATATAATTTATATGTGTAACCATATAAATGTATCGCACACTAAGGACTAATATGTTTATATTAGCTTTAATCAAAGTTATGAATAATTCAGTATTTATCACTTCATTCATTCCTCCCTCAGTCCACTCGTGTTTCTTCTCCTTTCTCTTGTCCTCTGGGACCGTAAGTAATATCGCCTGGTTCACTATGCTGCCTCTGAAAAGATGACGTTATGCCGTTATTTCTGCTTGAGTAAACCAAATGTACAGAGCAGACACACATCCGCACGCAAACGTCTGTCTTTCATGGGAGACGGACGAGTAGGCCCATTGACATATAAATGGCATCAACAAGATGACATGGCTCAGTGGGTTATTTATTTAAAAATGACACAAGATCGTGATCACATTTGGTGATTATCGTGTTTTACTGACTGTATCAGTAATGGAAAGCCACAGAGATGGCTATTGGAGGGATTGATGGTACATGTTTGTTGCGGCAGTAGATGGTGTCTTCAAGTGAAGCTGTACAAAATTTGCTCCCTTAAACACCCATATACTACCGGTGCTCGAAACGATGAATGTACTGGGGTAGACCCCCTGAGTGTAATCGCGTTGCCTTTAAATCTCCTGACCCACTTTCTCGCCGCGGCGCTAGACCGCGTTCACGAGATGAATAATTATGACTGCAAAATATATCTGAGTAGACATGGGTAGCGACGGGGATGTGCTCTGCCCTCCAGCTCGTGCATCTCCGCACAGCTGGCTTTACCTTCGCTTAAATAAGCGCGCTTTGGATGCGCCTACCGCCCTGGACCACTACTCCGTCCGTAACCCCGTTGTTTCATTACGCTGGTGAGACATATTGGTACAAACAGACAGTAATGCCCATATCAGAAAACTAGGTTTGTTGTTACGACACAGTTTGGATTGTGAATGTATCGCTGTATCAGTGTTAGTCACAGAGTCACGGACAATCAGAACGGGTACACAGAAGTGTTTGAAAATTAGTAAGCCTATATTTTTAAATAGCAAAAAACATCACTATGTGATGAGGTTTATTCATGATTTCGTTAGGGAATAAGCCACTGCGCCCCCCCCAACAAAAGCTTGAATTCGTCACTTTCTGTATCTTTATTTGCTCTTATACTCTCGTCAACTTAATTTCTACTCATTTTTTCCGTTCCGGTGTATGTTTTATTTCTCTCCCGCAGTCAGTCTGCCTCTTTTGCTCTCACTTGCACACCTCCCCCTCTCTTTACCCCTCTTGTTCTTTTATAGAGCTATCATGCTGTCTTTCAGAAGACAAGCTAGAGACGAGGGAACGTGCTTATTGCCGCTGTATTTTCCCCAGTGATAGGTTTTTCACTGCAGCAAAAGCCACCCATGAAGATATTCTCGTGCTGTAATATGATACAGGAATCTCGCAAAGGACAGAAGAACCAATCAAAAGCTTGGCGAATATGAAATATTCATTCATTTGGTCAGTCATTCATGTGGTCTGTAACTCGTGAATTCTTTCGTGTCTTTTTCTAAGGCAAACAACACTGAGAAAAGAAAGAAAGAGAAGATGGAGAGAGACATGGGGATTAGGGAAATAAAAGAGATTTTTTAAAAATGGCAATAGTCAGTGCAGATGTCAAAAAACTCAATATATGAAAGGAGTGCCATGGGCAAGGTCATTCACATGGCTACATCGTCATTATACAGAGAGATACACACACCATCATCATCATCATCATCATCATCATCATCATCATTCTCATCATCATCATCATCATTAGGTGGATCGTCATCATTGTTGTAGTTCTTGCTAGCTTTGCTTACGGCTTTAATTTAGCATCTCTGTGTGATTCATTACTACTGTGTGGTGATAGTGGATATAGTGACTTCTAAAGAGTCGTACCTCACCCCACTTCCTGCTTAGCCCCAATGAAGGGAGGAGCTGTCCTGACCGGGAGTGAATGACAGTGCTTGGAAGCACATGCTGTGTTTTTATTGGTGGTTATGATTTAACTGACTGTCATTAACCTAGTTCTGCTGAGAGACCTCTGGGACTCTAGTGCTCTTCAGGAACACGGTGCAGAACTCTTGGTTTGACATGCTATCACTTGTGTGTGGGTGGGTGTGTGTGTGTATATGTATGGGTGTGTGTATTTGCATTTTAGTTCACTCCAGTTCACAATCATTGCTCTGTCTCCAGAGACATTTGAGTGCCGTTTCAACCGCTGCCATTAGAACTGCTACAGCTACTGTACTCATTCTATATTCTATCCACTTGATGTGTTGCTTTCAGGGATCCAGAGGTTGTTTTCCACCTATTACAGCTACTGCTAAAACTACTACTACTACTACTACTACTACTACTACTTCTATTATTACTGTCCCTACTATCACTACTGGTGCTACAACTATTTATGGTGTTATCATAATTGCTGCCACCGCTACTGATACGTCTGCACCTACCTTTGTCAGTTTTATAACCACTGACAGTGGAAAGCTATTCTCACTGATACTGCGTCATTTTCATTGTCATATATTACACTGTCAGTGCATCCCCAGTTAAACCTTTAGAATCTCTCCACTTCACTTCAGTCTGCCTCAAAAAAACAGAGGTGAATAACAAACAGCTCTGAGCATTTTTCAAACAGTGAGCTAAATGTCAATAGCATACTAATCAGATGAACCTGACTGCTAATCAGGACGTGGTTGGCGCTAAGATCAGACATGGATAGCTGTAGTTATGGGAGCTGCTTTAGTCTTTGACAGTCAGAGCTAATTACCCGGAGTTCATTATGTCTCATATCCCCAGGATTCCAGATTCCGCCCATGTTCTGTACAGAGGCTTGTTAAATAGATCATTGAAGCTGCTGTTCAGTTGATTTGATGGCAGTACCTCACCATATTATTCCAGGCCTCTCACAGCATGTTACTGTGTGTTTGCTGTGTGTCAGATATCACACACTCATAGAAACCTATTCTTTCCATTTCTCTAGAAAGCAGTTGCCTATGTCTTCATTAAACCCTGACTGTGCAACGTAAGAAATATTGTTTCACTCCTTAATCAGAAGAACTGAAGAACTTAGTACAATTATTGTTGATGAATTTTCTTCAAAAAGCCAAATTCATCAGATAAAGAACCAACCAGGATCACTCCTCAGGGAGCTCATATCACAGCTTACACGGTCTTCCTGTTGGAATTGACAGTTTATGTTGTGAAGGTTTCACTTTCTGGAAATATGCCAGTTCTGGTTGCGCTCTGTGCTTCACTCTGTACAAACTAGAGCCGTGTTGCTGACGACGCATCAGCACAGACTGCAGTGCTACACAGTCAGTCTGATTCAACAAACAAGTATGGTTAAACAGTGCAGTGTTAGAGAGAGAGAGAGAGAGAGAGAGAGAGAGAGAGAGAGAGAGAGAGAGATTCCTGTTTTCGGAAATGAATCTTTGTCACATTTTCACTTTCACAGTCCACAAATACTCATCTGTTTTTTTTTCTTTCTTTATTAACACGTCACTTCTGGTCCTCTCTTCACCTCGTCCATATGTATTCTGCTTCTCTTCCTCCATCAGTCTGTGTCTGTTTTCCTGCCAATGATGACTCTGTTTTCCTGACAGAACAGTGATGATGATGCTGATTATATGCATAATTGGTAAGCATGATGAGTTCCAACGGAAGACCAAAGGAAGCAATTTCCTTCCTAAGTCAAGTTTGGTAATCAGCGTTTCATTATTATGCCTTTATAAAACACTGAAGACATTAACTGATTAAATAGCAATAACATTGTCTTTTCATCTAAAGACTTTTTTCATGCTGTTTAAAATGATGGTGAGCTTTACACCATGGTAGCTAACCATCAGTAAATGTACAGTTTACAGTTCATTTGAGCCTGGTTGGAAGTCCAAAAAAGTTTGACTGCCCTTAAAATGACTGCCTCAGCATCAAGCCTAGTGATTGTTATGTACATAAAATGTTATGTATAGGAATGGTCAGAATTCCAGTGTTACTACATTAATACACAAACACACAGACAGTTGGCTATTTTCATTCATCTGCATTGAATAAAAAATGTGAGTTAATGTTTCTGTCAGTTAAGACTGTTAGGGAACATAAACAAATTACAGATCTAGCTACACTTACCAATCATATAGCTTATGTTTTCTAGATCACGGTTATTGAAAACTCGTGCTGTATTATCTTCATATATGTCGTTGAAGTCCAGCATTTCATTAAAATTGACCAAACTCAGAAGGCCCCATTACCATGAATAAATAAATAAATAAATAAATACGAATGAAGGTTAGCAACCCTGCCTCACACAAACAGCCTTCATTTCATCGGATGACAATCACCATTGTCAACAGAGCTGCAGCTGGAACCTCACTGAAAAGTGCTAATGTTAAAAAGTATTGGATTTGCAATGTATGGTAAGATAACCAAACAGACATTTCAAAATCACACTAGCCTGATTTATACTCATTCATTTCTCATTTCCTTTAATCCATTCATTCATAGTTTATAGCAGGGCCTCAATACCTCCAGAGACCAGGGGGAAGGACAGTTGGTCTCATCACCATCATAGTATGTGTGTCACCTTCTCTTCCTGATAATCACCTTCAAAAGCAAAGATTTTATTTGTTCTGAGGCTTTCCTCATTAACTCTCCCCCCCCCCTCTCTCTCACTGTGGTGTGATAAAGTTAAGTGGTTTGCTGCACTGAGATCTGAGATTAGAGGGCATGAAATTGCATGCTGGGCATGGAAGTTTGATGCTGAAATTTGACCAGGCAGAAATTCGTCTCCCTTTTCAGCCATGATTAAGTGTTTTAAATTCAAATCCAATGAGACTGGAATTTAATTGCCAGTAATGACTTTCAAGAATCTGCTGTCTATGTTGGAAGGAAATGTGACCATGGTTAAGTTCAAGGTTGAGTCAGATTGTTGTGGTTAATAAAACTGGGGACTGTCTGATTTGGTATTTTACACTTAATTTTATGCACATCGTATAAATTATTTGAATTAATTAAACACTATCCTCCATTTTGAGTTTATTTTTTAGTGTACAAATGTCTTCCATGACTATCACTTTGACCCTTTTATCTGATTGGCCACTGTTGGTTTTGTTGTTACAGTACTCTTAAGTGACTGGTTCTGGTTCAGAGCCTCTGTTGGCTGATATGATTGGTGATAAATACCAGAGCCCGTAGCAGCTCTGTTTTGATTGGTTCATATCGGTTAAATGATATTCTCAAGGATCAGTGTATTTAGGAGTGACACAACTCACGATGCGGAAGATAATCAGCTCAGACAGCTTAGCCTAATGTAAACGGTGTGTGTGTGTGTGACTCTAGAGTACTGACCAAGACAGGAGTTCACTGCCATCTGTTTCTATCATTTCATCTCTTTAAGGGGAAAAACAGCATAATCTGATGAAAACATAAGGCTAAGTCTTCAAGGCATTATTTAAACATGACCACAAAAAAATCATCATCATAAACAACAACAACAACAATAACAACAACAACAATGACGACAGCAACAACCACAACAATGGCAGCAGCAACAACAACAACAACAACAACAATAACAGCAGAAGAAGAAGGAAGTTTATTTGTAAACACATTCAAAAATGTGTCAGTTATATTATCAGTGAATTTAAATAGTTGGCAATTTGCCACCCTGAATTTTGAGAAGTTTCACACCAAAGGATGACCATAGAAAGTCAGAACAGCTGGGACTGAAGGCCACTGGTGTGGAGACATTACTGTGTTTGTTACATCCACATATTGGAGTGGGTCCACATATTGGAGTAGGCTATATTTAGAGTAAAATATATTGTGATGGCTCTTTTGACCATTTCAGAAGTGCACTCTGAGTCACTCTCCAACTATCATTTGGGCCAGTGTGCCAAGAAAATGTGTCCCAGAAGAACATAAATGAAGACAAAATATAAGATGGTCAAACCATCAAACCAACAAAGGAGGGAAGTGGTATGTCAGGTATGTAAGGTTTGAAGATGAAGTGAAGAGGTGTGTCACTGTTTGACTGTCAGTGTTCTGTCCGTACCGCATCGTCTGAACATCATTCCTTTTTGTCTCTCACACAGACCCAGGAACACGCTATGGTGGCGATCAGAGAGAGGGAGAGAGAGAGAGAGAGAGAGAGAGAGAGAGAGATAGAGAGTGTGTATATTTTGACCTTAGTTTTGTTTTTATGGTGTGTTATCTTTTGAAATACTTGTGAGCCATGACCCTTTGAGTAACGTGCCCAGTTCACAGAAAGACATGAATAATATTGCAGATAAAATGCATGGTTTAATTATTTTAACCCATCCCTTAAACTGGGCTAACATGTCACAGACTAAATCACTGTCCAGATACATTCACCTCACAGACCGATTCACTTGGGTTACTTAATCCAAATGATGTTTGTGCACACACACATTCTGGGTAGAGTCATGGATAGATTTTCATTATATTTGTGTTGAATCTGATTAGATATGCTCGGAGTAGCATTGCGGTTACTCTTCTTTCGTTCTTTTTTATTATTATTATTCTTTATTTATTATGTCCAAACATTCTGTCAACTGGGAGCCTGAGACAAGACACGGAAAACAACAGCGTAATACTAGTTCACGCCACAAACTTGTATTCTACAGAATCTTTGCTTATACTGCCATCTAGTGGAAAAATAGAGTAGCCTTACGGTAACCCTACATATCGTTTTTCTACATTAACTTGGGAGGACCCTGAAAGTTTCGCAAGACTCAACTACACCGAAAGGCGGCTGGAAACGTTACGTTTACGGTGTAACATCCTTTGGAAGATAGTGGACAGGAGTTTGGTGGACTTTGCTGTCATGGCGCTTTTCTCAACTCTTACTCCGGTGATCGTGGCGATTTTGTGTGTGATAATTGTATTTCTTTTCAAAAACTCTAAATGGACAGAGTGTGCCTTAGCGAAGAAGACTGTTCACCTCCCCAAAGAGTCAAAGCCGTGGGTAGATGAAGACCTGCAGGACGACACGGAGATCAACAGCGAAAACACTGGTATTAACAGCTGTAGTGTACAGTTAATTGTATCCCTTATTTTTATTTCGTATTAATTGATTAAATTAAAATAGCTCATGTATTGTATTGTACAATTTCCTTCGTTGTGGGCTAGCCATATACTCCAGAAGTAATACTGCGGTACTGCTGGGTCAGGACTATCAGAGTGAACTGTAAAAAATTATAGCACAAGTGTATTTCGAAAACACTTAACTGCATAGTTTTTTGGGGGTTTTTGTCCTGCACCTTTTAGTAAGATAGTGTAATCACAAGGGTAAAACAGAACACAGTGGCCTAGTTTCTTAAAGAAAGAATAAGAATGCCATCCATAAGGTCTTCAGTTCTAAATACTGTTTTAAACTCCTAGCCAGTATGTCTTTAGCCACTCGCTTGGTTGGGTGTACATGAGTGTACTATTGTCAAGCGACAATATCTAAAGTTGAAAGATATTTTCATTTATTGTGCTGTCCAAAATGCTTACAACTATACAACTTCATAGTGAATAAGTTGGTAATTGCGGTGCCCAAAAGCAAGCGCAGCAATAATCAAATGTGCGAGGAGTTCACTGAGTTTTTTGTAGTCTGTGCTCTTCACGATATGGTTGAGATTTATGATAGTTTTACAGAATAGTCATAAGGTCCCAATCGTGCTTGTGTTATGTCACTTGTAGCCTTAAAATACCTGACCAAACGTAACCCACTCACCATTTTGTTCACCGTTGCACTGAAGTGGTGAGGAGTGCTATACACAGACGGCTCCTACATACTTTGTCGAGGAGTATAGTCCTCAGTGCTTTACCAGCAGCAGAAATTCTCTTAGACAAAACTTTTGAGTTTTAAACACAGTCAAGCGTATAGAAACTCCTCTAGAGGACGATGACAGTTTCGTAAAAACGACCTTATGGTACTTGAACTCTCAGTGGCACGAGAAAGAGTGAGAGGAATGGAGAAAAAGGTCAGTAGGCCTTTGTAAGTTTCTTTGTAAGGAGAATCATAAACCCGCAAGTCGTACATTACAACATGTAATTCCACAGTTTAGGTTGCGATTATCAAGATAATTTTCTTAATCTTTTATAGATCTGCAGATCGAGAGAGAGAGAAAGTAGAGGGGGTGTCAAAGATAGTGGGAGAGAGAGACAGATAATAGTTCTCTTAATTCACAGTCCCAAACATGGAGAATGGATCTGCATTTTACCGATTCTTTAAAATGGAATTGATCCTGTGTGATTATTCTGATAAAGTAGTTTAAATATGAGCATGTTTTAGTCAGTGTGAGACCTGATTTGACCACAGGAGCACTGGATATGCTGTAGCAAAACTTCAGATATTATCCAGCAGGAAAACCAGTCCTGAGTGCCAACTTGATAGGATATTTATATTCTGTTCCAGCATCAATACACTTGATTTGACTTGTCCCCTCATTGCCATACCCCTGACTTGGAGATTCAGGTTGAATAGGGCTGGGTTGGAAACAAGAAGCACAGTCAAATTGATCCATTTTATTAATCCACTGTATAACTGTTCACTGATTTAGCCAGCTCTCATTGGTCAGTGTGTCTGTTTTTCATTTAGAGGATGATGATTGGATACATGATGCGGGGGAGGAGGAACTGCCTCACATTCCCTATGCTCCTCCACGGTACCCTGAACCAGAGATGCTCGAACGCTCTCAGCAGTTCTACTCACTAATGAACCAAAGACGGTCAGTCCGCTTCATCAGCCCTGAGCCTGTACCCAGAGCGGTCATTGAAAATGTCATACGCACTGCAGGTACTGTACTCCTTTAACCTCAGCTGAACCATTGGGACATGTACTGCTTCAACCGCAACTGAACCGTCAGAAAATAGAACCATATCGACCTCTTTTGCAGCAGGCAATTACAGCATAGATTTACATGGCTCCACCTTTCTGAATTGACTGCCCAATGGAGGATTACTGAATAAAGTGAAAGCATCACAGAGCAATAAGAAAAAGAATGAAGATTTGATTTCAACTGCACAGTGCTGTGTTTGAGTGAATTAACTCACATGAATGTAAATGAGTTGCCACGCTTGTTTTGGTAGGTTCAGTGTTGATAATAAGGGTGAATTATCTAAGATTTACAGGAGGTAGCTGTCAGTCATGTGGAGGCTTCGTACCCTGCCCTGATTGACTGATTGATTTACATGCTGCAGGAGTGGAAAAAGAAAGAGAGTTTGACAGAAGTGTTCTGGATCAAGTTCTTTAGGTTATCACTTTAGTTTGTGTTTTAGTATCACTTTACTTAATGCAGTGTTAGAGCATTGCTATATCTTGAACTTGGTCCTGATGTAAGTCAAGACACCATACCCCAGTGAATGTGTTTCAGGACTGAGAAGAAAACTCTTTTTACCTTTTACTTGAATATCATAGGTATGCAGCGAGATGCCAGATGATTTGTATTATATAACATCTGGCTAAAGATGAGCTAGAGAAAAATGAGTCTAATTTCATAATTTCAGTTCCAAAGCATAATTATATTATCATGGACTTCACTTTGTATTCCTAAAAACTGTGCATTTTTGTATCTGTGTGTGCCTGTGCGCGTGTGTGTGCGCGTGTGGGTGTGTGTGCATGTGCGTGCGTGTGCGTTTGTGTGTGTGTATGTGTATGTGTATGTTTATGTTTGTGTGTTTGTGTGTGTCAGGCACAGCTCCAAGCGGAGCCCACACTGAGCCGTGGACATTTGTAGTTGTGGCTGATGCCGACACCAAACACAGGATAAGAGAGATTGTGGAGGAAGAGGAGGAGATAAACTACAAGCAGAGAATGGGAGACAAGTGGGTCAACGACCTGCAGAGACTCAGGTAGGGTCAAAAGTGTGTGTGTGTGTGTGTACACATTTTGCTACTGTTTTATCTGTGAGCTTACCGTGGTCAAAGTCCCATAATGCGTTGTTTTGCAACTGCAGTCCTGGGAATCAGTTTGATGATCCAGCTGTAATTTTGTGTAGTGTAATATTGATAGCCCAGCTGTGACACTCATGATTCTGCAAGTCAAGGCTACGGCAATTAGTTGAATCAAGTGTATTGATGCTGGAAAAGATTATAAATATCCTATTAAGTTGGCACCTAGGACTGGATTTCCTGCTGGATCATATCTGAAGTTTTGCTACAGCATATCCAGTGCTCCTGTGGTCAAATCAGGTCTCACACTGACTAAAACATGCTCATATTTAAACTACTTTATCAGAATAATCACACAGGATCAATTCCATTTTAAAGAATCACTTAAACACAGTGATTCTCCATGTCTGGGACCATGAATTAAAAGAACTATTCTCTCTCTCTCTCTCTCCCTCTCTCTCTCTCTTTCTTTCTCAGGACTAACTGGGTGAAAGAGTATCTGGATGTGGCTCCTTATCTGATTCTGATCTTTAAGCAGACGTACGGTGTGCTGCCAAATGGGAAAAAGAAAACTCATTATTATAACGAAATTAGTGTATCAATCTCCTGTGGAATACTTCTGTCAGCTCTACAGGTGCCGACATCTCACACACGCACACACACTCAAACACACACACACACACACACAACACACACACACACACACACACACCACACACACACACACTCAAACACACACACTCAAACACACACACACACACACACACACACACACCACACACACACACACACACACACTGAAACACTTAAACACTTGAATACACACACTGGCTGACATGACAGTAGAGTAGTCATTTTGAGCTGAGTTTGACAAACAGGTGAATTGTATTGGTTCCTCTTCAGAATGTGGGTCTGGTCACCGTGACATCTACTCCTCTGAACTGTGGCCCTCAACTCAGAGCCCTCCTCCGGAGGCCAGCCAACGAGAAACTGCTCCTGCTACTTCCTGTCGGTTACCCTTCGAACGATGCCACCGTCCCTGACCTGAATCGCAAGGACCTCAATGACATCATGGTGTTTGTGTAACATCTGGCATGACTGCGTTACTGTTTTAAGCCCATCTTAAAGCTCTCGATTGTATTTGTTTTGTGGGGAGTGATTCTCTATGAAAGGCAGCATATGAAAGAAAGGGAGGCAGCAGGAGAGAGACCTGAGCGGATGAGACATTATGAGAGAAGAATTTTGTTGTGAGGCCTGGGAAGTTCAACCATAACATTCATGAACAAAAGCCATTTGTAAAACCAGAGAAACAAACAAACAAGCAAGCAAGCAAAAAAATGACGAGGCTGTTACTGCCCCCTTCAGACTGACTTTCCCAACTCAGAGTCAGTGTATGACCAACTTATGTACCTTCAGACTGACTTTCCCAACTCAGAGTCAGTGTATGACCAACTTATGTACCTTCAGACTGACTTTCTCAGCTCAGAGTCAGTGTATGACCAACTTATGTACCTTCAGACTGACTTTCCCAGCTCAGAGTCAGTGTATGACCGACTTATGTACCTTCAGACTGACTTTCCCAACTCAGAGTCAGTGTATGACCAACTTATGTACCTTCAGACTGACTTTCTCAGCTCAGAGTCAGTGTATGACCAACTTATGTACCTTCAGACTGACTTTCCCAGCTCAGAGTCAGTGTATGACCAACTTATGTACCTTCAAACTGACTTTCCCAGCTCAGAGTCAGTGTATGACCAACTTATGTACCTTCAGACTGACTTTCCCAGCTCAGAGTCAGTGTATGACCAACTTATGTACCTTCAAACTGACTTTCCCAACTCAGAGTCAGTGTATGACCAACTTATGTACCTTCAGACTGACTTTCTCAGCTCAGAGTCAGTGTATGACCAACTTATGTACCTTCAGACTGACTTTCCCAACTCAGAGTCAGTGTATGACCAACTTATGTACCTTCAAACTGACTCTCCCAGCTCAGAGTCAGTGTATGACCAACTTATGTACCTTCAAACTGACTTTCCCAGCTCAGAGTCAGTGTATGACAGACGTATGTACCTTCAAACTGACTCTCCCAGCTCAGAGTCAGTGTATGACTGACTTATGTACCTTCAAACTGACTTTCCCAGCTCAGAGTCAGTGTATGACTGACGTATGTACCTTCAAACTGGCTTTCCCAACTCAGAGTCAGTGTATGACTGACTTATGTACCTTCAAACTGACTTTCTCAGCTCAGAATCAATGTATGACAGACTTGAACAGACTTTATGAAGGTATAGCACCTCCCACAGAAACCAACCCTATGACCCTAAAATAAAACAACTAAAACAACTAAAAGGACTGTTTGGAGCATGGAAGTTACAACTAAACTAAACAAACTAAATCATTTCCATTCAGAATAAACAGAAAATAGTCTCAAGAAGCACAGATGAAGATACTGGACAAAGATCTCCTTATGAGAAAGGTTGTTGGGTTATGTCCCCAGCTCATTGCGGATGTGTCAGTGAGTAAAGGCTTTAAACCAAGGACAGCCCTCTTAGACCCATAATGCAGACAGTTATAACTGTACATTTCTGTGGTAACAGCATGAGCTAAATGAACAGGATTGTAATTCTCTGTGACAGTTAGGCCCGGGGAGCCTAGAAATACCATGGAGATACACTTGTCTCACATATATTATGGACATTGTGAGTTTGAGAGCATATGTAATAGAGAATCTGTGAAAATGAATAAAAAACCTCAAACAGGTATAACAGTCTGGGTGGTTTTTTTTCTTTACCAGAGACAGTGATAAATGTTGACAGTTAAAGAATGGTTTAGGCCAGCGTTTCTTAAACTATGACGTGCAGATCCGAGACAGGAAACTGCCGGTTTGCAAAACCCCCCACCGTGCCAGTCAAATTATGCTCGGTGCTTCTGTCACTCGCCAGGTGAAAACAGTCCAGTCCGCGGACCAGAGTTTGAGAAACGCTGGTTTAGGCCTTCACTTGGCCTTCAAAGAACTTCAGACTGTTTTTCATTTGACGGGTGTGTTATTTATTTATTTATTTATTTAAATCAGATCACATAATGAATATATACAGTTAATGTGTAACATAGCTCACATTAGACAACACACAGTCCTGGGAAGTGCTGCAGTTACAAGTACTGGTGTGTGTCTGTGAGTACCACACAAAACAAAGGTAGAGGACCCAAAGACCCAAAACAAACTGAGAAATCGTCCACATGCAACATTGTCCTATAAAGATTATCTTAACCAAAGGTGATATTAAGATTGAAATGTTTGCTACCAGTAAAAACATTTATGTGAGGTAACCCGTATGTGTTCAGAGACATTGTAAGACAATGCACTTCCAGGAAAAGTCACTAGGGGGAGTTAAAGACTGTGAGGATGACTGGACTGACTGATCTCAGGTAATCTTACCCACTGCTATTTCCATACAGACTAATGACCACTCTCTGAAAATGTTCAGATTCCAAACAAATTCACAGATTTGGTCTGGGACAGTCCGGATTTGAAGAATAAAAAACAAAATGTGTAGTAAGTTGCACAAGTTGGTTGAATTCTGTGAATCTGACTGATAAGTGCTTTATGTTATAGATCTCTTGCACTTTGTCACAACTCTGTTAAAACTGACTGAATGAATTATGAATAACCCAAACATTATTTAGAAACTTCTCTTCTTTTTCAGTTATTCACCAAAAGGACTTTTTGCCCTTACTCCCACCCGCTTACTACATTACTACATTACGACTAGAAATAGTGTTTCTAATTTCTTTCTTTCTTTCTTTCTTTCTTTCTTTCTTTCTTTCTTTCTTTTTCTTTCTTTCTTTCTTTCTTTCTTTTTTGCGGATGGCCTTCATTTGTCTAGTAAGGATAGTTAATAATGGTCAATGAGGCGTAGTCCTGTACAGTCCATTGTCCAAAACTGTGCCTTAAAATGTCTCTATCTTCTCTCTGTCACTGACCTGGAACCTTTCATACTCTCCAGATAGATACAATGGAGACACCATCCACGCTCCATCACTCACCTGTCTGCTCCACTGTACGCCTCACCAACTCCACATCCCAACTCCAACCTTCGTACAAGCTCACCTCTTCACCAAAGAGAGTGTGTAGATGTCAGCAGAGTTCATGCACCATTAACCTGACCTGAACACATACACACTGACTCACACAAAATGGGCTGTGATTGTATGAGCCATTTTTATTATCTAACACTTAGAGCAGAATAACTAAAAGTGTGGAATTAACACATAAACAATATGTATAATTAACTGTGCATTAGACATGGTCTGGGGAGCACACCGAGTGTTTTTGTTAACCCAATTCATCTTCATTAGATGTGCTTGTTTTCTGACATGTAGAGTTTTGAGGGTTTTGTTTTTCTGGGATCTGTCAGAAGAGTCCCACTCCTTCACAAACTTGGCACAATAAAAAGCAATAACCTTCATAATGAAGTAATAATAACAATAACATTGACATGGAACATCTGTGTTCTGCTCGCTTTCATGTCTGTGGGCATAACACAGCGTAGATGAAGATGATGACGATGATGATGATGATGTTGATGAGCTTTGTGTACCTTTTGCCTGAGCCATGGAAAAAAAATCAAAGTGCCGCTGACAGGAGACGAGACAACAGGAGAGTGGGCGAGAAAGAGTAAAAACAGAGAGAGGCAAAGAAAGACAAAAGAGAGTGAGAGAGGGTGAGTGAGTGGGAGAGAGAGAGAGAGAGAGAGAGAGAGAGAGAGAGAGAGAGAGAGAAATATGTGTGTGAGAGAGAGAATGAATAAATGTTTGATAAAAGAATTTCCCTCAGGGTCAGTATTGTAATTGTATGCAGAAACAGACACATCTGTGTGCACCCACAGGTCTCGAAGTTTCGAACACAAACTCAGACACACACACACACACAATCTCTCTCTCTCTCTCTCTCTCTCTCTCTCTCTCTCTCTCTCTCACTCTCTCTCTCTCTCGTCAGGTTGTAGACAGAAACTGTCATTCTTTCAGTAGCTGTTCACTTTAAGTCAGTTAACAGAATACAAACAGAGACAGAGAGCAGCAGGTACTTTTCCTCCAGTCTGTCATTTCTGTGAAGAAGGGTGGGCTGCAGCCCCAGTCTCACACATAACCATTTACACACGCGCGCACGCACACATTCACACACACACACACACACACACACACACACACACACACACACACAGACACACAGACACACAAACACATTTTCAACAGGACGCTCAGAAGTGATGACACACACACAGACACACACAAAAACACGTACACAGACACACACACACACACACACAAAGTTACCAGGTTTGTTACTGTGATAGTCAGTAGCTATATTTCTATTGAATATGATTTTATATTTGATGATGCATGTTTGTCTTCTCTTTGCCACTCTTAGAGTAAAATCAAGTAGTTCAGTGGGAAAACTTTATTTAGTCCACTCAGTTAGAGAATCATTTCAACAGGGCCAGGCTAAAACAAGCACTTGAAGTACAAAATGAAGGGATGGGTGGATTGGTTTTGAACTGATCTTACTGTGTTATATATGAAGTTTTTAAATCTTGTATGTAACTTGTATCTTCGTTATTCAGTTAAACTCTGACTGGCACTGCAAACTTCACAACAAGGAAAAGTAGGGTTTTAATTGAGTATCCGCTTAAACAACTTTTCTAGGCCTCTTCAGTTGGTGGCCTGGCGACCAAATCCAACCCTACAGCAAAATCAAGTGGTCCAGAGGTGATCACAGTCAAATTTAACTTACACCACAGCTAATTGTGGTCCAACCATTTGATTGAACAAGATTCATTCTGATATCACTCTACTTTACAGTGCAGTAAACATCCTGCTAGCCACCCAAAGTCAATATATGAGTTGGCTGCCAAACGCCTCTGGCCAATGAACAAGGCCTGGTTTTGAAATATGGCCCATTTGAATATGTAGAGGTAGAAGTACTTTATTAGTCACACACACTTACCAGAGCAGTGAGCAGTGAAATGCAGCTTCTGCATTTAACCCAATCTACACACCAGCAAACAAGCAGTGAGCACACACACAACTAGAGCAGTGAACGCACGCACACACACATACTAGAGCAGTGAACACACACACACACTAGGAGTTAGGAGCGGTGAGCAGCCGCAGGACTAACTCCAGGTCTTTTTGCCAGGGCCTCAGTCAAGGTTACTGACAGGAGCATTAATCCTAGCACACATGTCTTTGATGGTGGGAGGAAACCGGAGCACCTGGAGGAGACGCACGCAAACACGGCGAGAACATGCAAACTCCACAGAGAAAGGACCAGAGACGGCCGGGATTCGAACCCTTCTTGCTGTGAGGCAACAGTGCCAACCTCTGAGCCACCGTGAAGCCCGGTAATGGAACAGTTCAGGGTTATACATTATGAATGAGTGTTAGGATTCCACTATGTGTGCTGTCATGTGTGTGTCCTGGTGTTCAGAATAAAGATGATACATAGAGACGCTGATCAAACCAATTGCAACTTTCCCTCTCACCCTAACGTTCATCCAAATTTCTGTGAAATAACGGGCGAGGAGCATCAGGACATCACACACACACACACACACACACACAGGGCCCCATGTCTTGTGTCATGGACAGTCAGAGGCTGAAGTCGCATTCACAGAAATTATTTATGATTTCACTCTCATTTAATACAGATATTATGCATCTACAAAAGAAAGATGCTTTTATGCAGGTAAGTAGAAGGATTTTGTCCCAGATTGGTAAAATGGGGCTAAAACCTTTGTTTACTGGTGTTGATAAAGTTCTGCATAAGGACCACAAGGGGGCAGCACTTAAAAGACAAGACACAATTTCACTCAGTCTCACTGTGTAGCAGGTCAAATGAATCTGTGTCTGAAAGCATTTGGGCATTTGCATACCAATGTACTTCCATTTCTGTCTAGCTTGTCTCCCCCACCCCCGCATGCATGTGTATGTGTGTGTGTGTGTGTTCTTGCATCTGGTGTGTATGACTAAGAGGTAGAGAGGCGATGTGTGTATGTGCATGTGTGTGTGTGAGATAGAGAGAGAGAGAGAGAGAGAGAGAGAGGGGAAAAAAGAGAGACGTAAAGCTCATATAGTCTCATTCAGAAATTGTGGCCATGCATGAAAACCTGAGGAGAAAGCTCTCATTGTTGGATCTAAGTTAAGACTCAGAGGATACATTCAACCCGGACGGCAGCTCAAGAGAATCGTGGTCAGTGTGACCACTCCTAATGACCGTCAGCGGTTTAAGAGATGACCAGCCAAGATTACAGCAACCAAACACAGCCATTTAGGCTTATGTACAAGGATTGTACAATTCCCCTCAGACAGAGCGGGCATACAAGTCACTGAATGGGGCCGTGTTTAGTCTAACAGGAGCTTAGGAGTTCAGCTCCTGTCTTTAAAGATAACGATAACACGACACACTTAAGCTTCAAAACATAGGTTTGCTTGTCAGATGGTTAGTCAATGCCGTAATAATAAAAGTGCAAAGGAATAATTAGTGACTGTGATTTATTATTTCTTGTAATTTTTTATGAGTTGATTGCTCAGAGGTATCACAAGTGAGGATTAAGTCATTTTCATTGCAGTTATAGATTGTGTACACAGAGAGAGAGAGAGAGAGAGAGAGAGAGAGAGAGAGAGAGCAAGAGAGAGAGACAGAGAAACAGAAAGACAGAGAAAGATGGTGAGGGATGGAGAGAGAAAGAGGGAGGAAAGGAGAGAGAGATATAGAGGTCTTTTCTATTTAGCTTTCATTTGTAGACCGACGGTCAGCACCTTTCAGAACCTCATAGTTCAAGTTGTTCTGCTGATTCATTCACATACTGAAGGACAGAGCCGGGTTTGGGAAAGGGGGGAGAGGTATAGTGCGCAGTTTTAACAATAATGAGGGTAATAACTCCTGAAACTCCTCATTGTGCTAGATCAGGACCAAGTCTTGCAGCTCCTACTCTCTTTAGGGGATGAGAGGCGAAGTTTTGAGCCCAGAGGTCATTGGATCTTTATCTCTTGCTAAGGTCTTTGCAATGACATTCAGTTTCGGTTCTGCGTGTGCGTGTGCTTCAGAGTTCCTTTTCGTAGGTGTGTATTACCCACAGTGGAGTCGCTAATGTCTGTTCCCTCTGTACAGTAGGTTCATGTGTCAGTCCTGTGATGATCAGAGTTATGGGTGAGTTTGCTCTTGTATGTGCACACGCAGAATGTTAGACATATTTGTCTGAATGTGTAACTCTGCCACAGGAAGTGTTACTCTGTATTTCCTGTAGGCCACCTGACTGCACTCGCAGTATTCAAGATACCTGCAGCTACATGGTTACCAGCAAACACTGAATATGTATTTGGCCATTTTTAAATGCTGTTTTAATGAACTCATGTGAAGGTCCTGCAGTGGATGGTGGATGAGGGATTTGGGAATATTTTTGTCTTTCTTTTTTGTTTTCATTGGTGCTTTACTAAAGCAAAATTTGATTTCTTGTAAATGGGTAATCCCACTGCATCATGGGACTCTTGGCAAAAGAATAGTCAACAGGGTTAGGAGATTTCTCTCCCTTTATTAACCACCAGATGTGTGTGCGTGTGTGTGTGTGTGCTTTTCTTTCAGAGCAGCGGTAGAGTTTGAGAACAGTGCTGTTTGATATGGTGAATGTGTTTCTCACGTGAAATAGGACTGGTCTTGGCTGGTGTTCAAAGCACTGGTGTAACTGAAACATGTGCGTGCGTGCGTGCGTGTGTGTCCATGGTGTTTTTAAACATTCCATTTCAGCATGATTGTTCTTCTGTAGGGATTGGGGTCAGTATCTGTTTAAGCTAGCCCGTGTATGATTTAAACAGATGAAGTATATGAGAGGTCGTACTTTTAACTCTCATTATTTAAGGCTAATGTTACAACTCTCTGAATAACTGTCAGCCTCATTAAATCTCTAAACACTTCTAACACTGACAGCAAAAAATGTAGCTTTATTCTACCATCAATTCATTTACACAAAAAAACTCCACAGATCCATCACATCGTTATTATTATTTTATGTCAAATTAATTGCTTTAATAATACAACACTTCCGTAGCTGTGTTAGGAGGCAGGCCGCTAATCTGACAAAACGCCATTTGATGTTTGCACAGCGGTGATGTGTTACCCAAAACTTAATTTGGCCGTATGAATGCCCAGCCTATTGTCTGTTTACCTGAAGATTCGTTCAGTGTAGAGAGCGTGACATGTAAAATGATTTATGCTGGTTTGAACACTTTCCCAGAGAGAGCTCCATTGTTAGATGGAAGCTGTGACTCTTATGCACCTGACAAGTGGAGCCTGCCAGGTTTGTCATTGTGAACAGAGCGCTAATTGTTTTATTCTGTTTTCTGCGTTTTTTTTATTTTTTTTTATTTTTGCATGGCTGACTGTTTCCACTTTCCATTGAGTACAGGCTGCTCTAACATTACACAAGCCACTCTTTTTTCCCCCCTTTAACTGTTATTTTTATTCAGGTGTTTTCTGTTTGAAACATTCTTCTTAATTGATTGTGCTAACATGAATCGAGCATGTGGAAACACAGCCTTTTTTAGGAACTGTGAGACAAAGACGGAGTATATTGAATCCAGGCTTGAAAAACTACCCTTGAGAGATCAGTTCATGGTTTAGATTTAGCCAGACCGAGTGAATACACATGGGTTGAAAAGTTTACTGTCCATTTACATGTAGCATTTGGGCTTGCTTTGCTGCATTTTTGTGTGTCTGCCTGTTAAACTGAAACCTCTTTCCATTCATTTTGTTGTTGCTCTCTTGGCCAAGGGCAGAAAAGAATTGGCTGTCCTTGTTAAATAAAATTTGACTAAAAATAAAAGAAAAGCTAGTCAAGCCTTTCTCTTGTGCAAACTTCCGTTTTTAGGAGGTAGTTTCACAAGTATTCTTGTGCTAGCTATCAAAGCATGGAAGATAATTTATTGAAGCGTTTTATTTTATCAGAAAGTATAGCAGTGGAAATGGTAACAATGAGAAACAGCAACTTTAAATGTCTTATACACAAATAGTTTAAGGATATACCCAGTAGGTGATTTGTAATTTTTTAACAGGGCGAAGGCCCAATGGTCGCTGACACTACTCTATAGAGTATAAAGGGGGATGGCAGGTTAACTAGTGGGATGCATTTTGGTCATTTTGCCAACAAGGGGGAAGGCACCCCGTGTGTTCAGTTACTTGCACTATAAAGACACCTGCTGGACTGGAGTGTAAGGAACGAAAGTAAAAGAATGAACATGTGAGGATTTCAGACTCCCTTTGTAAACACTTATTTCATTGTGTACAATCCAAATGAGTCAGCTCTGATCTGATAACTGCCAGGGTTTTTCCCCCTGTGAATGTGTGGATGTGGATAAGGATGTAAGAGTGCGTCTTTGGTGTGATGGTGTGATTTGAAACATGCTGTGGCCGTGTCTTGACATCATGTGTTTATAATAATAATAATAATAACAATGATAATCATTTTAATAACAGCAGTAATCTTCATTATCATCACCACAACCATCATCCTTGTTGTTATAGTCATCATCATGGTCATCTTCATCTATAGTTTCTTTTCCTCTCAGATGAACCTGTTTAAGTTATGCCAGACTATGAAAGTGTCTTTTTTTTTTTGTTGTTGCAATAACTCAAACTATCGAGTTCTTTCCCAAGGAATCCACCAGAAGTCCTTTTTGTTTTGGAGAGGAAGGTGGGGGGCGGGTCGTGTACTCAGATGTCCTCCTCTCCAAATCTTTCTCTGGGTCCGTATCTGAGAATATCTGAGCGCCGTGGGACTCTGGGGACATTGTTCTGCCTGGCTCTCTTCCTCTCTGGGGTAATTAGCGTGTGGACTAATTATATAGCTAACTTTAGCATCGCTACAAGCTCTGGTTTAAACTGAGGAGCAAAAGGGGGACAGAGTGTCCCTGAGTATGTGTGACGCAGTCGCTCGTTTTGGAAAGCTCTAGATCTGTCATCAGGGGACGCTGCAGTGCGGGCACGCGCGCACACGCACACACACACACACACACTGCAGGGAGAGACAAAGAAGGAGACCAAGGCAAAGAGGTAAAGAAAAGAAGTGACAGCAAATATTGGACGTGAGAGTGAAGAAGTATACCTGTGCATTCCAGTCCACGGATGTGTGTGTGCGCGTGTGTGTGTTAGCTCATTGTTGTGTGTGAGTGTGAGAGAATTGGAGTACATTTATGTATTTAATGAGACACTGGCTGATACTCATATCTGAGCAAAGTCAAATTTTCATGTAAATCTGCTCACAGGACAAAAGCCAGGGGCGACAGTGAGGCTCACGTGTGCTCTGGCCCGGGTTCACGGACTCGCTCGAGAAAGCACCTCCACCCTCAGGGAGGAAAAGAGAGAAAGACAGGAAGAAAGAAAAACAAAACTTTCCTGAGCACAGTTGAAACTGATCACCTCTCTCAGTGCAAGCCCCTTGGCGAAGAGTAAATGATACTGGCCCAATGAGAGAGAGAGAGAGAGAGAGAGAGAGACAGGTGGACAGAACTGAACACCACTGAACAGACAACAAGAGCTCTTTCCCCCTAAACCCCTCAGATAAACAGACAAGCAACAATTTTATTTTAAGTTATTATTGACCCAGCTATGCCCCCTGCTACTGTCTCTTTTTATGAAGTCACATAAATCATTTTTTTGTTTGCCCATAAATCAACACGGTGATCTCATTCTCAGAAAATACAAATGTCCTTATCAGGCTAAGAAAACAAACCAACTTCAGCCGGACTGAGAGAAGAGAAAATGAAATGGGCCGGAAGGCAAAGAGTGAGGGAGTACTGTGTCCTGTGGAGATAGGTACAGCTAACCCCAAACTCACACAGTATCATCATAAACATTCAACAGAGCCTAGAAGACAAAAGTTATATTCACCGTTATTTAAATCCGACAGTCTGTCAGAGACGTCGGGCTCAAATAGAAGAATGAAATAAGAAAGTAATAAAGATAAAATGAAGAAAGTAAGTAAAGATATGCTGTAATGGTGTGAGGAGTGCACTGTGTCTGTTCGGTTTTGGTCTGAGGTGGAAGGGAGTGTGTGAAGTTTAGCTGAGGTGAGTCATTACTTAGTTAGAATTTCACAAATCACTTCAGTTGTGTGGGAAGGAAAGAAACTGTTGAGAAATGGAGGTCATCAATGCGTGCGTGTGTGTATGTGTTTGTATGTGTGTGTGAGTGTGTGTGTGGTTCTGTGGTTACAGTCTGTGTGTTAGACACAGTGCCAGGTAGGGCCTATCTTTTATGTGTGTGTGTGTGTGTGTGTGTGTGTGTGTGTGTGTGTGTGTGTGTGCATGAGTGTGCGTTCGTGCATGTGTGTGTGTGCGTGTGTGTGTGTGTCCAGGTGGAGGTAACTCCGGGTAAAGTCAGTGAGTGAGGATGTGGAGACAGGCGCTGTGCTGTGGAACTGAGGCCAGACAGAGAAGCCACTAATGGGAAAAGCAGAGAGTCATTTGCTCTTCTGGAGCCCCGCTCAGCACATGGGGGGGGGGGGGGGGGGGGGGGGGATTCCCTGATTCCCAGCTAACGAGAAAACCAGAGACACAGAACAGAGAGAGCCTGTGTCTGGCTCCTGTATCATCTGCAAATGGAGACCTTCTGATTACATCATCATCTGAGGACATTTGCCACTCATCACTTGATGCCAGATGATAATGTATGAATGGAGAGAAAGAGAGAGAGAGAGAGAGAGAGAGAGAGAGAAAGAGCAGGGAGGTGAAGTGTGAAACTCAATCAGTGTAGACGCTAAGCTTACTTTCAGCCCAATCACTCACTCATGTCCCCTGAGTTTTCTACCCCTTCCTTTAAGTCTCTGCCACTTGTTTACTTCTGAGTCTTTGCTACATGTGGCTATCATTCTATAATCCCACGTATAACAATAATCCTTTTAGTAATGTATTTCTTATTGTGAGCATGATAATTACATCTATTTTGTGTAACTAAGAAAATACATATTGAAATAGCAGCTTCTTATTCATTTGTGTAGCTTCTGTCAGAACTTGTAGGTTTTACTGTTGAGTATACTTATGATTTTAATACTTTATACCAGGCTGTAAGCTTGTATTCGACCTTGTGTGGTGTCATTGGATTCAGCCTCAGTCTGGCAATCCAGTGATAAATGCTTTTGAGGGTTTGACATGATGTGGTTCACTGACTACAGCGATTATGTTGTCATGGTAACAGAATATGATGCAATGGTAGAAAATCAGTCTCCATTATCACACTCACCGTTACCCATCATGAAACACTGAGATCTTGTCAAAAGGATTAGTGAGATACATGTTCTCCAACCTACTTAAGACCTCTTCAAAGGAGTTGAAAATACATACAGGTGGCTCCGCAGACTAATGGTCTACCTGCCAGAAGGTGTGCATGTACATGCATGTCCATGCATTTGGGTATGTGTGTGTGAGTGTGTGTGTGTGTGTGTGTGTGTGTGTGTACACGCACACACTGTGTATCCCTTCCATTATTTTCCCTTTAGGTTTCGAAGATCTATTATGTAACAAGACATGGTAACACTTTCAGTCCAGGTTGTCCCCAAAGTCATCACCACTCGCGTGCTTCTCTGTCCACCACTGTCTGAATCCACTGTTCTTTCCCTCACTGATGGATATTAAGCTCTGCTTAAAAAAACTTGACAAGCTGATTCTAGCAATTACACTTTCCTCAGAAATGGTGCTTAACAAAGGATTTACTCAAAGTTTGAAGCCTTGTTTGAGCTGTCTCCTTATCACATCAGGTCTCAAACACACCGGTTTTTTTTTCTCTCTCTCTCCAAAACAAACCCTTTTATGTTAAATAACCCAAACTTCTTTACTGTTTTTTTTTCAAGGTACTTAGCCCAAACACAATAGCGACATAACGAATGCAGTGTTGACAGCACTGGTGTGCGCCGAACGCAAAGCGCTGTGTTATAGACCAGAGATTGACATTCTCTAAATGAGGGTTAAAAGGCTTTAGTTTGTGTATGTGAGCGTTACAGTCTGAATGTTTTCCTTACATAAACCAAAAGAACTTACTGTGTGTTTCTGTGGGGGGAGGGATGGAGGGTTGGGTGAAAGTGACTACTATGAGAGCTATAAATGTATAAGTCCCACAGTTGAGTTCACACATACAGTATAGTTAACAATGTATCTAAAATCCGTAAGATTATCACACACACACACACAAACGCGCGCGCGCACGCACACACACAGACATGAAGTTATATCAGAAAACTGAAGAACTATGAAAAGGCTATTAGATATGGCATTACACACCCTCTGTGGCATTTCCTCTGGTGTTTTCTGTGTGTGTGTGTGTGTGTGTGTTAACATTCACTGATGCCGGAATCTGCTTTAGACAGCGGGCTTTCTCACAGATCTCAGTTTTTTTCTTTCTGCTGATATGAGTGATAAGAGAAACAAGAGCTTACTCAACCAGAGTATGTGTGCGTGTGTGTTATCAAGTTTTAACAGACAAAACAATAGCCAGTTTCTATATGACCTCATTTCCATAATCCTCTTCCCAAATTCTTTGTCAGTTCTTTTCCTGATTGAGTTACCATACTTACTAAATGTTTCTCTCTCTCTCTCTCTCTCCATCTTGCTCCCTCTGTCTCTTTCAGACAGTGTGTGTGTGTGTATGTATGCATGCATGTTTGTGTGCATGTTAATGTGATTGCGGATCTGTCTGCAAATGTCATTACCTCCTAATTGCTTTTCTTCATTTTTATGAGATCACCTGCAGCTAAGCTCATAAATGATTTCAAGTTATGTTGATGCTTACTGTCAGAGAGCAGGGCTGGAAGAAAAAAAAAAAATCCATTCTTGCACATCCTCTCTCACATTTACCCCCTGGAACTTTACAATTCAGAACATAAAATGTTGTGCATAAAAATCTCTGTTCTAACCCTTAAAAACACTCATAAACACAGGAAATGCTTAAGACACAGGAAATCATCATCCTTGTATCTCAGGCTGGGAATTTTGGATGATAAGAAACTGTTTGTTGTGGTGACATGTTTTTAATTTCTGCTTATTGCATAACTGTTTTGGGGAGTCAGCAGCTAAAATAGTCAGTTACTTTTTCTGTCTGTTTACAATTCCTGCGTGATCAAGATTGTGTATGTCCACAGCACTCGTACATTATGCTAGCAAACAGAATACCTGCTGATTACTCACTGAGAGCATCTTTATTAAATCCACACATAAATTCTATCTTAGTGTCTTAACTTCATATTTAACTGCAGGTGTCAAGGGCACATTTCTTCAGTTTTCTTTCAATCCGGTAGGTTCACTCACCTGTGCTTTAAGTGAAGTGCTTCCTCTGTTGCATGTAAATGGCCAGCCGCCAGTCTTTCACTCAGAAAAAGTCAACTATTTAGGACTGTTGGGTGACACACAGTAAGACGAGTGAACGTTGTGCTCAGCCGTGCTGTGCAGATGTGTAAGGACCTAATTGTTCATGTTTCTCATAGTCACAAGACCAACAGGAACCTCTGCCATCTAACACACCTGAGCAAACATGCAAACTGTCTTCCCTGGCACCCTGTGTTCTTCTAGACTCATTTACCACTCAGGACTGTTCTGTCAATGTTATGCCATGTTTACATATATCTATATCACTATATAGATGCTACATCCTTATATGCAACCCTCTCCCTCCTTTAACACTAGATACTTAGAGCACAAAAATGCCTTTTTATGGACTTAACTCTCAGGGACTGTTTTTGCTGATGATGCCATGTTCACATTTATGACACTGTGTGCACATTATGATCATTTAAGACGTATTATTTACATTTATGATGTTACGTGTATAATATGCCATCATATGACAGTTATCTATATTTGTTGCTCCACATACTTTTATATCCTGTCTAGTTTACATTTCATATTTTCATGTATATTTATTGTTCATTTACTTTGTACTGCTGTTCATTGACTTTTCACTGTGCTGTGTATGTATTGTATCGTATCGTGTTGTATTATACTGTATTTAATGTATTTAGTGAATTCCTGTGTGCACTACCCCTGTCTTGCATCTTGCACTGAGGTCCAGGAGTACTGTCAGTTTGTTCCACTGTGGACTTAATAAGTTGACTTGACTTGATTTGGTTTGACTTGACAGCTGTGAAGCATGGATCAGTTGTTTTACAGGAATACTGCATACCTGTAACCTTATTAATTGCCTAACACCTCCTGGTTCACAAATTTGGTCTTTCCTCTTTCTCTTTATTATCTTTTCCCAGTAGGTGGTCTCGTAAGTTGTCAAGACAAAAATATGTCTTTCCTAACCATCTGAAATGTTTTTTTCTAGTTTACAGTTATACTGACAGAGGATTTACTGTTAGCACAAAAAATAAAAAAGAAACCCAGTTGACTGATAGATCTTCATTGGACCATGAAGTGCACCTAATCTAAAACAAAGCATTACCACTAGTTCTGTGGACTTTTTTTTGTTGTTGTTCTATTAAATACTGATGATGTAATAAATTCTAATCTCTGTAATTATAATGATCATGTCTAATGTAAACAATGATTCTGGGGGCTGCATGAACTTAAAAAGGTCAATGCAAACATCTAAGACATTTTACTGAAACATCAGAATAGATTAATACACAGCTTATTTTTGTAAAGGAGACTGAGGACTTGTATTTCCAAAACTTAGAGAAGCTTCTAGATTTTGTGCTTGCATACGAGTCTGAGTTGCACACTAAGATAGATATATGTTTTCTTTCTGATCCTGAATGTGAAAGCTTGGAGGTACTTAAAACCTACTGTTAAACACAGAACAATCCCATTTACATTGAATCAGACTTCCAGTATCCCATTATTGTTTGTTTGTCAATAGATTAGTTAGCCAGTCCCGCATTCGGCAGATCTGCCTTCAAGACGGTCTTGTTTTACCAGTTTCCTACATAATTACATAATGATTTGACAAGCAGAATAGATTATGACATTAATTAAAAATTACATTTAAAATATTTAAAAATTACAATAAATATGTAGGAATAAATAATATAATATTAAAATGTTGCACCCGCCTGAGCAGCTCCAAACTTTAAAATCTCAGTTACGTTCCCTCTTAATTATACTATGCAGGAGGGGATCGAATGTCGCTTCTGTGTTGTCCTAAAACATGGTTTCCTAACTGATGTGGCTCCTGTTCTCGCCATTCACGTAGAACAGGGGCCTTATTTAAAGGTATAAGGTCAAAGGTAAAGATAAGAGAAAGAGGTGTGTGACCTTGACAGAATGCAGCACACCCGGATTTAGTTGAACACAAACTTTGACCTCAGACATTTCTCAGAGGCCCAAATGGTCTTGATGACCAGTTTGAGTAGAAGATTTGAAAAAATTGCACAGTCTCCGCATGTCGTGCCCGAGGATAAATTGCGTCCAAGAAGGAGAATTCAAAGAATTCCAAATTACGTAACTTGGGATACAGATAATCAACAAAACTTAATGTCTGTTAATTTTTTTAATTACATAACAAAGTCAACAAAACCAAAACTAGGTCTTTGAAATGAAGAAGAAAGTTTCCTTTGTGCATTTTTTTTTTTTTTTTACCGCACACAACCTTTCGGCGAAGTCACTGCCAGAGCAAGGCTTCGGTGGGTAGAATCCACCATGTCTGGTTTTCATTGCCGTCACACCTGTTGGCAATTAAATATGCGTGACATCTCAGTCAGAGGAGTTTGTGAATATCACCATAGCTGTCGAAAACTTTTCAGAGTAAATGTTCATACTGATATTTCTTCCCGATACTGATATTTTTTTAAAAGTTTGAAACCAAGGAGAGTCCTAAAATATAACTGCGAATACGAGAGAGCCCAGGAATTCCCCTGTTTGCCTCACTGGGAGCTTTTTGAGTAGCTGTTAGTGTTAGTATGTAGTTCGGTCGCCTCCCGCTGAATGCAGTCTGTGCGGCTTTGGCTGCTCCCCAACTTTACTCAATAGCAGCTTTTCAAAGCCGGTTAAAGACGGTTTGTTAGCGAGTGGCGTCAGTTACTGCACCCGAAGTTTAAAGCCAAACATCCAGATGAAAAATATCCACTCCCCGGTGGCTCTACAGTCGCCGTTGTCCCGGGTGCTGGGACAGCGAACGTACACGCACAAACAGTCCAGGCATCAAGGTGAGTTTCAGTTTACTTGGGAGGGAAAAAAAATGAATGACTGTGTTTCCATAAATTAACGCTTAGCCCTTCAGTTGGTGGAAGAAATACATACAAAATTACGATATTCCCGACAAATTATTATCACTTTTTAAACATAATTGTTTGAAGCTCGCACTGTGTCAGCAACGATTGCGTCACTTTGTAGGTTTAGTGACATGAAAGTTTTTTTTTTCTCCTGCAATAGAAGAAAATTAAAGAACAAATCGATAAAAGAGCTAATTAACAAAAAAACAAACGGAAATTATTGCCACTAACAATTAGCCATCGTTCAGTTTAAACGTGTGTTTACAAGAGAAACGAACACCTCTATGCATGAATAAATATAAAATGAACTTTCATCTGTGTGTAATAGTTGCCTTGCTGCTTTACCTTTTATACGTCTTAGTTTCTTTTACAGATTACCGTATAATTTCTTTTTCCAGTTTTAGTATGATTCTTCTATTCTTGATTTCGAAGGAAGAAAATACCGTAAGATGAATTGACAAATAGCACCGACCATTCCGTTAAATGCCATTCAAATGTCTCAGAATGGTCTGAAAGCTCAGCTTGTCGCGTGTCACCTCTGACAGCTTTTGACAGTTTGCGACACACTGACATTTTCGTATGACAGACTGAGAGAGGGTGTAAATTGCAAAATGTAACAGCAATCACATCCCCTGAAGACATGAAAAACAGTAGCTGATTAAAAGAGATACTGAAGGAATTCTCTTCGATGACAAGTGTGAGTTATCGCTTTGTTCTCAGGACGGCGTGGGTAGACTACCCCTGGCTATCTTGTGTAAGCGTTGTCTGCGTCAGCCATTGCAAGACAGTCCTGACCTGCTGATTTGTTGTGCTGTGCAACTGAATGTCTTCTAAGTCTCCATCGACCATGAGCCGTCCGACGATCAAACAGTGCTCGTTTATGTAACATTGCGTTGCATAATGACTGTGATTTGGGGATGTGATCTGTCCGTGTGTATCTGTGTGTATGTGAAAGAGTAAAAGGATGAATTAGGAGTAATTAAAGTTTGTTCAGGCCCGTTTCCTTATTTGAAAATATATAGTTGGCTAAATGTGTTTTGATAAGGAGCAAGAGCAGAACTGATGATTAACAGACGTAAAAACGATAAAGTGGTGCCAGCCAGAGTAGATTGGGTTACTCCAATTTGAGTTTTGGTGCATCTTAAAGTTTCTTCCCATTTTAGCCAAGGGAAGTTTTTTCTTGTCACTGTCCCATTAAGCTTGCTCACCAGAGGATTGAGGCCTTGGTATCCCGTAAAGCCATATTGTTGCAATATGTATTATAAAAAAAGCCCTATACATCTAAGATTGGAGAGAATTGTGTTGAAAGATCAGTGGTGAAAAATGTGTGTGTGTGTTTTAGTCTGTAGATTCTGGTTTATGCTTCCTTTGGTTAATGTGATTATTTGGTGAATGAACAGCTTTTCAATTTTTCACGAAAGAGGATTGTCTCTCTCTCTCTCTCTCTGTTTGTGTGTTTTTAACTACTCTTAGGCTGGCAGGTGTCATTCATGCCAGTCTAGCCTCTGGTGCGTAACTTGATCATAAACGCTCCTCTCACTACTTGGTAATGTGACCCCTGCCTTTTCCAGTCTTCCCAGTGCTTCCAGTACAAGAGCTGTGATGATTTACTGGCCAAACGGAAGGTGGGTCAGAGCAAGGTCAGTTCCTGACTCTTCTCTTCTCCTTTCCCACATAGGTGTGCATCTGAGAGAGAGAGAGAGAGAGAGAGAGAGAGAAATCCACACCCTTTCCCACACACATATGTGTATTTTATGTCCTCTTTTCTACCGGAAGCAATCTGAGATGAAATGAAATGCAGTGGTATTAAGCTGACCTGAAGAGCATCTCTGAGACATGAGGACAATATTCCATTCTGTTACACAGACAGAGAATAAGAGAGAGGTTGCAGAGAGTAGAAAATGGAGGATGACGAGACAAGTTGAACAGACGAGTAGAGTGAATTATTATCTTGTTTTTGAGAGCGTTGGAAAAGGGGACCCTGCAGCCATCTTGGGTTAATTGTGTCAGCGTTTCTCCTCGAAGTCTGCATGCACATGCAGTTCTCAAAGTGTGTGTATGTCTGTGGTGTGTGTATGTGTGTGTGTCAGTGAATATGTGTGCTCTGTGAATGAACATGTGCATGTACTGTGTGTGTGTATGTGTGTGTGTGTGCACGTGTGTGTGAGAGAGAGAGTGCTGGTGTGTGTGTGCATGTGTGCTGGAACCCTACTCTGTTGTTCAGGGTAAATAGTTACAGATTATGTGCGTGAGCTGAAAGGCTCAAAGAAAGGAAGAGACCCCACTGTGTTCTTCACTAACAGAGGATTTCAGACTCATATCTCACAGAACATCACCAGAGGGAGAGAGGGAGAGAAGGAGAGAGGGAGAGAGATCTGGAAACACTGTGCTCTCCCTTATGTCAATGTGTCAAAAAAACCCCTTTGATGTGTTTCTGCGCAGCTAAACCATGCGTTGTCGCTTGCCAAGACACTTTCTCTTCCAATTCTGCCATCTTGTCCTTTTGTGTTTACACTTTAAAGACAAACAATGTGTCCATGTGCCATGTGCTGAACACCCGCACTCTGCTGTGTAAGTCAGCCTCATGTACAAGCAGAAGATCTCTCTCTCTCTCTCTCTCTCTCTCTCTCTCTCTCTCGCTCTCTCGCTCTCTCTCTCCCCCCCCCCTCGCTCTCTCCCTCTCTCTCTTAGTTTCTCAGTGTATGTGGGAGTGGAGTGTGTGTCAAAGACTATGCACTGATATGTATAAGTGAGAATGTGTTAAGATAAGTAAGAGTATGTGTGTATTTGTATGTTCAATTCAGTCAACAGGTGATGGAATAAAACACCTGCATTCAGAATCAAGGCATAATGCCTTTCCCCCAGTTCACATAACAGTCCCTCTTTGTGAACATGTATTTCCTCCTTTGTTTGTAATGGTCTTCTCATTCTCTCTGTCATGGCTGCTGGCTGTTTCTTATACCAGGGCTGTCATTCGGATTTTTACATGTCATCTAAAAGTGTGTTTAGTGACTGATGAGTCCCTAACCCCCCACCCTGCACACCATGGATTCTCCCGTGACCCCTCTTCACCCCTCCCTCCTATCCAGAGAGTGTCGAAAGTACAGCTTTGTGTGGAGGTCATGACCTTTCACCTGCTGCTCACAGGGAGTCCTGCTGGGACTGTCATGGTTTAGGAGCTGAGCTGTGAAAGATAGAAAGAGGGGAGGAGAGTGGAGAGAGAGGAGTTGGGGGGAGAAAAGAGGGAGAGGGTGAGAGGGGAGGGGAGGAGAGGAGAAAAGGGAGAAGAGAGAGGTGTAGAATGACTCTAGCTCTTTGCTTTGAGATGGAGAGAGTAAGCATTTGAGTCCTAGGCTCTCTCTCTCTCTTTCTTCTTTTCCACTTTCTTAAAACTGTTTTCACGTATTTATAAGTATGTAAATCAGTGTTAGTTCCACTGGCAATGGGGAGGACCACTCCCCCCCATGTGCAGGAATACATACACACACACACACACACACACACATTTCCTGTCCACCACTTGAATGATCCACTAAGTTACAGTAAAGGAAGAGGAAGACAGCTGTGTCACATGGCAAAACAAACTCTCTTAACCTGAACAACGTGCCCTTAAAGATCTATCCTTAGATGTCTGGTCTTCCCAGAAACTAACACAGATGCTTACAGCGCGCACACACACACACACACACACACACTGCAGCTTTTGTGTGTGTGTGTGTGTGTGTGTGTGTGTTGCAGTAAAGAGGGATTTATGTAAAATCATTCCCATGCAAAGCATGCCCTTTCCTAACATGCAAATTAGGCGCATTCTCCCCTTTTGCAGTCTGCCACTGACAGCCATAGTGGAGGAACTTTGAGCCTGTAGCTGAAATGTGCAGAGTTGATTTGCAGTGTGCAATTTTCTCTGAGTGTTGAGAAAACGGCGTCATTTCTGAGTCCTTTAAATTGTTATTGTCAGATGTTAGCCACAAATCCAGACATTGTTTTTCAACAATCTCCGTTACCACATGTTTTTTTTTTTTTTTTTTACCTTTTTATAGCAGGAGCACACACACACACACACACACACACACACACACAAACAATGCAGCTTTTGTGTAGCTTTTGTGTGTCTCAGATGAGTAAAAACAGGTTGAGAGAAATACTGCGTTAAAATAATTGCTTCAGTCCAGTCAATACAAAATGTGAGAGAGAGAGATGGTGACATTCTGTGTGTGTGTGTGTTTTTGTGTGTGTGTGTGTTTTTGTGTGCACACAGGTGCAAGGCCTCGTGTCTCATTTATCAACACACAGACTGTTTCCGGGATCAAGACCTGCTCTTCTATTTTGATATTCTTTTGTGTGTATACGTGTGCATATGTTTATGTGTGTTGTCATGTGTTTGTGTGTATTAGTGTTACTTCTCTGGTTATTGACCCTTTATTCTTCAATCCTCAGGACTTCCTGTTGGATAAAGAGAGTGGATGATTTGGGGAGTTTTCAAAGAAACGTCCCCTCAGGAAGGAAGTTAATGTAAACACCACAAAGTTTTCCATGGCTCTGTTTTCACTGCCTAGACCTACGTGTGTGAAAAAGCACTCCTCTTTCCATAAACCTGTCACCTCAATAATATTTTGTTATTACAATGGTATCATTTGACTCATATTGGTACAGAATTTCCAACGAAGCATATTTAGTGAGGACGACTCATTAGCATCTGCTCTTCCAAAACCTCAAAGCTAATTGGCCATTTGGTGTCGAGTCAGATCATTGGTGCTAATATTTGCCTATGCAAATTAGTTTCAGAATCTCACCATAGTACATTTTCCTAATTTTTTTTTTTTTTTTGGCACTGCTGTCGTGATAGGTTTGCTCTTATCTCTGCTTTTAAGATCCCTGTCTTGATCACCCGCCTTGGTTTGCATTTTATTTCTCTAACGTGACCTGAATCTTATTGATGCCTCAGGGATGGTGAACAACATCAATGATAATAGTAATTATGACCAAGACCAAACAGAGATTGCTGAAGACAATAATCCAAACAGTTGTCGACTCAGAACAAACAAGTCCAGATGTTGTCATCCTGTGGAGAGTTCGAGTACGCTGGTCATGTGTAAAGATCTGGTCTCAAGCTGGTTTGGAAGGTCAGACTTATGGTTAAGTCTTAGCTTTACTGCAGTGGAGATTAGACTTACAGTTAACTCTTAGCTTTCCTGTATTGGGAAAAAGCACCTGCACCTGCCAGTTGTTTATTCATTCTCTCTCACACACACTCTCTCTCCCACCCTTTCTCCAGCTCTCTCCCTCTCTCTCTCTCTCTCTCTCTCTCTCTCGTGCGCACACACACACACACGCACAGACGCACACACACACTCAGTTTAATTCTCTGTGGAAAAGGAACCGGCCTGTCTTTGAGAGTTTTACTGCAGTATCTGATCATTAATACATTAAAAAGGCAGATTAAAACCAATTGGACAGGAATGAGGCCAGAGGCTGGTTTGGGTGGCTGTGGCCCACTTTAGCAGGCTCTCTGCGCAGTATCTCTGACACAGTTCTGTGTACGCAGCTCAGCGAGGAGTTTGGTGAGGGAACAGAGAGTGTCTCACATTTACTATGTTATGCAGTCCACTGTCCTTGACCTGCTCTGACTGACTGACTGAAGAAGTGTGCGTGTTTGTTGGTTGGAGTGTGTGAGGTTGATGTTGGTGAGTGTGAGGTAGGTTGTAGTATGTGTTTGTTGAATTGACTGTGTGAGGTCGAATTTGTTGAGTGTGACAGTGATGGTGTGTGTCTGTTGACTGGAGTGTGTGAGGTTGTTGTTACTGAGTGTGACAGTGATAGTGTGTGTCTGTTGACTGCAGTGTGTGAGGTTGTTGTTACTGAGTGTGACGGTGAAGGTGTGTGTCTGTTGACTGGAGTGTGTGAGGTTGATGTTACTGAGTGTGACAGTGTGTGTCTGTTGACTGGAGTGTGTGAGGTTGATGTTACTGAGTGTGACAGTGATGGTGTGTGTCTGTTGACTGCAGTGTGTGAGGTTGTTGTTACTGAGTGTGACGGTGATGGTGTGTGTCTGTTGACTGGAGTGTGTGAGGTTGTTGTTACTGAGTGTGACGGTGATGGTGTGTGTCTGTTGACTGGAGTGTGTGAGGCTGATGTTACTGAGTGTGACGGTGAAGGTGTGTGTCTGTTGACTGGAGTGTGTGAGGTTGATGTTACTGAGTGTGGCAGTGATGGTGTGTGTCTGTTGACTGGAGTGTGTGAGGTGGATGTTACTGAGTGTGACGGTGAAGGTGTGTGTCTGTTGACTGCAGTGCGTGAGGTTGATGTTACTGAGTGTGGCAGTGATGGTGTGTGTCTGTTGACTGGAGTGTGTGAGTTTGTTGTTACTGAGTGTGACGGTGATGGTGTGTGTGTGACAGTTATAGTGTTTGGTCACATGTTTGTGTCTCTTATGGTGTATGGTATTAGTGGTGTTACTGGAAACTATATGCTAATGTGTATGAGTGTGTGTGTGTGTGTGTGTGTGTGTGTGTGACACCACTACTCCACTGACGCACATAGCAGTGAGTAGCCCCCTCACACTGAATTGTGAGGTGGGGGTTAAGGGGTTAGAGTTGAGTGTCAGGAGTCTGGGAGTGGCTTTTGGAATCTGGGTGAGCTGTGATGTGTAAGTGTAAAACAGATTTTAAAGATTTCATCTTTGGAAGAAGAGACTCTTGTTCTTTAGGAGTTATGGAAACAAACAAGCATGCATACACATGCGCGCACACACACACACATGCACACACGCATACATACGCATTTCATGCACTCTCTTGAACAGCTTTAAGTGTGTGTGTGTGTGTGTGTGTGTGTGTGTGTGTGTGTGTGAACAAGCAAGTGAAAGAGAGAGCTTACAGTAAAACAGGTCCTTGTAAATGGCTTTTTGATAGTGCTTGTTTTAACATGAAGACCATATATAAAAAGTGCATATATATCTGACTGGCCAAGGATTGTATTTGTGTGTGTGTGTGTATTCTTACACATAGTGTATGTTATGCAATGAAATATATGCATACCTCTGAGTTCAGAGACTTCTGGAAGTTTTAAAGGATATTTTCTGGCCAGAACCTATTTACCACAGAACCTTCAATAACCTTCACTGGACACACTCTCTCTCTTTGTATGTATGTATATGTATGTGTGTCTGTGTGTGTACATATATGTGTGTGTGTTTTGAAGTTTTAGATGTCTTGCTCCATCCCTGTGTTTGATCGGACTGAAGGTCCTGAGGGCACACATTTTCTGATGAGAATCTCTATAAAAATTGAATCATTGTTGATTACTGTACTGTGGTAAACTGCTTATCTTACCCACAAATCACTACCAGTTTATTCCCAATGTGGCCATCAAAAATGAATTTAATGGCAGTAATTAATTACCTTAGTTGAGTGATTGTTTTGATTTGACCCAGAAACAAAGTCTGGAAAAGGCCAGTACCCTAGGCAAGAGAAATCACTTCTGGAATGTTCCCAGAACACTAGTAGGCACATTTATGCACTCAGAGGACATTCTACAATTTTTCTTAACCATTTTGTTCTAAATAGAAAATGGGAAAGAATTCGTCTTGCTTTTTGAAAACAAGCAAATGGCCAAGTTAAACCATAATCATGTGAAGTTTTGCCCACAGAGAAACGGTGAAAGTATTTTCTCAAAAGTTCTTTTTTGGGAGAGATATAAAATCGGTCATTGCTGAAAAGTCATGATCCACAGTCAAAAAGTCTGTCTGTCTTACCGTCTGTGGGTTTTTTTTTTAATGATTTGGCTGAGGGCCAGTCACTTTTTGACCATGGTCCTTGTCATGAGTAATTGTTATAGACACACACACACACACACACACACACACTTTTCATATTCATATTTATTCAAATACATGGTGACAGGTCTGACTGTATGTTCCCATCTTTACTCTGCACATTTTCTCATGGCTCTTTCTCTTAAGGACTCGTTAAAGGGTCTGTCCGTGGGAGAATGAGGAATTTATAGGACACAAACGCCAGTCTCAGCCTCAACAGAGCTGGTGCATTTCAGGCAGAGAGAACAAGGACACGTGAAGGACGTATGAGATTCTCTTACCTTTTTGTCCATCACACTCTCTATCGCGTGCCCGCAGGAGCACACACACATTTACATGGACACACCTGTGTATGGAGAGCATACCATTTTCATCACTATTCATTGGATCCCACCTTGTTAACCTACTGACCGCAGACACACACATGAACACACAAAGCCAGCAGACGTTGCCTTATGAGATCTGACAAATCTGACAAGCTATTGAATGACGGAGGGAATGTAATAAAGGAAAGTATGGAGACACACACACACACACACACAGAGCAATTGGACAGTGTTTTTGAGATTAGTCTTCACACACATACACAGACAAACACTCTTAATCTTTTCAAACCTTTATTTACTTGTTAGACTTGCTCCCTTTCGAACCTTAGAGTGTATAGGGGAATCAAGAAACAGAGAACTGCTCTACTGGGACCAGAAGAACCCGACTGATCTGGGTTAAACTGGCCAAAGGAATAGAGAGAGAGAGAGAGAGAGGGGGGGGGGGGCTCTTTTGTCCTGTGGCTCTTGCATATCACTCTCTGTTCAGAGAGAGGGATAGAAAGACAGAGAAAGAAATCACCTGTAATCACATGGGTTTCTGTGTATGGCCATTTGTTGTTGTTGTTTAAAGCTTAACTTCTTGAAAAGAAGGAAACAGACAGCAGATGGCTACATAAAGACATTACATTATAGAGAATGAAAAAAAAAAAAACAAGGGCGGGGGAAAGAGAAAAAAAGAGAGGGAGAAAGAAAAATGTGTGGAAGGGGCAGTAGCAGTCATTGCCAAAGCATAAATGTAATTTATGTCACTGACTTTAGAAAGGCAAAAGAGCCCCCATTTAGCAGCTGTCTCTCTTTCTCTCTCTCTCTCTCTCTCTCTCTCTCTCTGTCTCTGTCTCTCTCTCCCTTTCTCTCTCTCTCTCTCTCTCTCTCTCTCTCTCTCTCTCTCTCTCTCTCTCTCTGTCTCTCTCTCTCTCTCTGTGATTTTAACATTCATCAATCATTAGTTGTGTTGAGTTTAATAGTGGTGCTGTAATAAATGTGTAGAGTGTGTATTTGTGTTTGCGGCTGTAAGCATGGTCTTCAGCCAGTCATTGTCTAAACTGCTTGACCGTTAGTCTTAATGGAAGCTGAAGATAGATATCCATTCCATTCTCTCACCAAGACACATACACACACGCGCGCACAAGCACACACATACACAGATATGCACACACACACACACACACACACACACACACACACACACACAGATGCTCACAAATATTTCATATGGAGAAAATATATTACTGCATGTTTCTCTCTTTCTGTGTCTTGATGAGAATATGTTTAGCGTGTCTCTGTTTTCTGTAGGTTGAAAACTACAGGAAAGTTTTCCCGTCAGGAACAGGAAGTTAGCACTGTTTATTTGTGGTGTAGACAAATGGCTATTTCCTGTCCGGGGGAGGCAAAAAAATGCTCGGTGCCAAAAATGGCACAGCCCCCATCAAACTTAATAGCACCCAACATTTGTGTGTGTGTCTGTGTGTGTAGTAGTAAGAAGAGTGTTTTTTTCTGACTGTTTATATTAAGAAAGGTCTCATGGTGCTGGTTTCTCTGTGCTTGTGGCATGACTTACTTGTGTGTGTGTGTGTGTGTGTGTGTGTGTGTGTTTTGAGCCATAAAATGCAATGGCCTCAGTTCATGTTGTTTTTTTGGGTCAAGGCCTCTCCCCCAATCCCAACAGCCCCTCACAATTCCTCCATCAAAGGTTATTTTAGGGGTGCCTTACACACACACGCGCGCGCACACACACACCCACACCCACAGGGAGAGAGAGAGAGAATATGCTAGAAACCTATCATCCCACACAGACAATTTGCTGGATAGATGCGATAGTAATCTTGTTTATGGTTTAGTCAGCCATTTTGAGACAACCACAAGACACAGGAAGCAAGGGGCACACAATGATCAACACCATATTAAGAATAATCAACACACACATGCACACACAGATGTTCTCTTTCAAACAGAAATGTCGGGATAGGGTGTGTATGTGTCTGTGTGTGTGTCTGTGTGTGTGTGTGTGAGTGAGTGAGTTGAACATGTGAATTTTTTGTTAGGCCACAGAAGCACAGCGAGTGTGTGTGACAAGCAGAGAGAAATTGCTCTCGTCCTTTGTTTTAATGTGTTGAGCTCCTGCTGAGCTGAAGGAAGCTTTTAAGAGCTTTCCCTGACAACCTGTCCACTCAGTCACACTCACACTGATGTAGGCCAGCAGTGTGAGTGTGAGTGTGTGTGTGTGTGTGTGTGTGTGAGGCTTTCAGTGTTCAGCATCAAGCCTAGACTTTAACAGATCTGTAAGAGTCAGTTGGAAAGCAGCTGTGATTGACTCTGACATGTTCTTTCACACATGTTATATCAACCATGGACGAGTAGAACACCATGAAGAGTTCCAACCTGTGTGTGTGTGTGTCAGTGTGTGTGCATGGGTGCGTGCGTGCACGCGTGTGTATTTGTATCAGGTGGTACGGACATTATAGACGTGTTTTTGATGTGAAGCAGCGGCAACGGTAAAGGAAGTGTCGGCGTGGCTGGCTTTGGCCTGGGCAGTGTCATTAGTTTTGTGTTATTGACCTCAACAGATGTGTGTCAGTCTGTCTTTATGTGCCCAGTGCTCTGTCACACACACACACTCTCTCTCTCTCTGTTTGTACGTGTGTGTGGCCGTCAGTATGCCCATTGTGCTCTCTGAGTGCAGCAGATGTCTCCTGAACAATGAGGTGGATAAATGAAAGGAAACGGTGTATAAATAGCTTAGCCTCTCTCTCTATGTGTGTGTGTGTGTGTGTGTTTCTGCAGCTGCACAGTATGGGTATGCCAGGGTATTCATACATTCCCCAAACCAACCAGACACCCCCTTTGCTTTTTTCTATATCTGTCTGTCTGTCTGTCTGTCTGCCTATCTGTCTATCTCTATCTGTCTTATCTCCATTAAAATTTGAATAAGAAATACCCTTTATTGGCTGGACTGTATGGTAAACAATGCTGCCAAAGCACGTAAGAGAACGCTTAACATTTGAGAAAGAGTGTGACCACATGTCAGAACAGGTTCATACTATCAAAAAACATTGACATATAGAGAGGCAAAAAGGATAGAGAAAAGACAATGAGAAGGTCATGGTGTTTGGGCTGTATGGAGGCTAAAGAACTCTCTGTCAGTAGTAGTGGGAGAGAGGCTGTGTAAGTTACAGACAGGAGTGAGCGACTATGCCTGTCTCTTATGAAGTCTGGAAGCTTTCCTTCGCTGTTAGGTTAAACACACGAGATCTGTCTCTGGATAGTGTGTGTGTCTGAAATCACTGAGGTTAATCAGAGACTGGTAGATGAATGTTACTTACCCAGCATCGACCAGTGGACTGTTTCCATAAGACTGCGTAGAGGTAGCATATCTTTTCATAGTATTCATGATTATCAACTGACCATTTGGTTACGTTATAATATTTTCAAGAGAAGTAGCTGTTTTGTTTGAGTGTGTGTGCGCGTGTGTGTGTGTGTGTGTGTGTGTATGTAACTGTGCACATTTTTGACCATGTCTGCACAGGTCTGAAATGTCTCATCCCTCTTATAAGAGTCGTCATGCTAAAAATACACTCACCCACACTTTCTCCACCCTTTTAAGCTCTCTCTTTTCCAGGACACTGTCCTTCCATTTGGCCTGACTCTTACATACACATACATAAACTAGGCCAGCCTCTGGCCCAAATACACTGTTTGAAAGTCATCATAATATTATCAGTTTCTGATGAGGCTTCAGTAGTAAATGTATAGATAGAGTGGCAGTAAATTCAAATGGTGTTTAATCAATCAAAGGTTACTGAAACCAAAACACTAATCATCAAGAAGCATTCCACTGTCAGGAAGAGATGTTTCATGGATGAAATTGTATCTAAGCATGAAAGGAAATGTGCATTAGTTGATATGGCGAGTTAGTCATGGATAACAGGACAACACATTGTCCCTTATGCCGTCTTTAACAGACTTCCCGATCCTGCGACTACAAAGTGAGAGCGACAAATTATTGACCAGATTATGAACAGTATGCAAAACCCAGTTACAAAGTTACAAAAACAAATACAGAAAACCAGTGATACATAACACAAAAAAACCCCTAAAGTGTTTGATTTAATAACTCCACCAACAAACACCTAAGAAAAATATTTTAAATGTCCTTTATGTCAAACAGGCTTAACTTTCCTTATAGTTACGGCCAGCGTACATTTTACCAAACCCTGGTCTGGTCATCATCATTCTGTGGCCCCATAGTAGCGGAGTTAGCTTTTCCTAATACTCCCTTCTGTCTCTGTCTGTCTGTCTGTCTGTCTGTCTCTCTCCTTTGCTCTCTCTCTCGTAACAGATTTCAGACATATGCAAACAATGTTTAACTTCTCATAGAAAGGACTAACACTTGAGACTTTTTTTCCTCTTCTGGAAGCTTCCGTCTCCTTATCTAGTGGCTAGAGGGACTGAGACTCTACAATGCTGGATTCAGTGAGGCCATGGGTCTGATACAGGGGTTTTAAAGCTGTAGAATGACCATTCAGAAAATCAGTGATTGTGAACTGAAAGTCTCCTCTCCAGAGTAAACACAGCTGACTAAATCTCGAATTTTGCTGATTTTTTCCCCCTCCCAATCCCTTCTCCATAGAAGTGTAGGTATCAAAACAAATTCAGGCCACTTGAACTCATTTGTGTGCATTGTGCAAATGTGTTAATTTTGGTTAGTTTGTCTCTTGTCAGACTTTGTTACTTACAGTTATACAGTCGTAAATGTGCGGAATTTGAAATTTGAGTAAACCGAAGATATATCTATATGTTGTTCTAGAACCTCTCTCTCTCTCTCTCTCTCTCTCTTTCTCTTTCTTGTCCCAGTTCCTGCGTTCTGTGACACTACCGTAGGGACCTAAGCAGGGCTGGATGTGGGTGGGGGGTGTCGTCACAGAGCTCTCTGATGCCCTATATTACCGACACACTTGATCTGAAACTTAACACAAGCATACTCTAACTGAGGATGAGAGAGAGAGAGAGAGAGAGAGAGAGAGACAGACAGACAGACAGACAGATGGCGGGGGGGTGTAAGCCTGGAGAAGCCTGTAGAGGTGTACACTTTGGGCTTTAGATCAGAAGTGACAAACTCCATTCCTGCAAGTACTCAAACCATGAAGTACACCTCTTGAATTCACTTATTAAGTCACCTCCAGAACTGAGGAGGGTGGCTAAATGGTGAGATCACATTTGTATTGTGTGGTTCAGTGACACATTTATGGACACTGTGGTCTTGCAGTCTGGAGTCTGACACCTGTGGGTGAGAGAGAGGTTTTTAAGGTGGGCTGAAAGGTCAGGTTGTTGAGAGATAGTGGTAGGTTTGGGTTTCATAATGTTGCTGTTGGCAGGAGCCTTCAGATTGTGACTGATGATCATGGTGGATCCTGTGAGAGCTGAAAAAAAACAGTAACTTAGAGTTAGTAAATATGGGTTTGGAAACACACCTGGTGCTTTGAATATGATGTTAAAGATTGTGGAATACAGAGGTTTCAGGGTGGGGACTTAATGAGTGTGGTTGAGAAGTAGCCTTCCACTTCAAGTAAAGCAGGTTAAAAGGTTTGGTTTGCATGAGAGGGTGGGTTTCAAATCTAGATTCTGAGATGTGGAAATAATGCTTAATTCAGGCTGTGGATCATAGTTTTGAACAGTAGACAGCTCTGGAACATTCCTGAGTGCTGCTGGAGAGCATGATGAGGATCCATACTGACTACGTCATTCCCAGGGCTTCAGGCCCATGTCCAGACACAAATCGTTGGACAAAAGGAGAACAACTGTTCACCTTGACCTCAGAGAGGCTTCATGTGACAAAACAGACTCACGCTGATAATTCAACTGACTGACGGACCAAGACAGGCTGAGAGACAGGCAGTAGAAATCTCTTTTACTCTGTGTGTGTCTGTGTGTGTGTGTGTGTATACACATGTGCATGTGCATGAGTATGAGGATGTGTCTGTATGAGTGTGTGTGCATGTGTATGAGTGTTGCATGAGTGTGTGAGTGTGAGGATGTGTGTGTGTGTGTCTGTCAGAGAGAGATGTGTGCGGTAGTGAGTTGGGTGTGACTGTTTTCCGTTTGGCCTAGGGGTGTCAGGTTAATCCGTTCCCAACCTTTACAAGCAGGAAGACTCTTAAAACCTTCACTGTACATGTGTACTCAGAGGATCCCTCTCTCACCTGGGAGAACGTTACACGCTAAGCTAGCAAAGTGGGAGGTACTGTGACATGTCAGTGAAACAGGGACCGCAAACCCCAGTGTTTAATGCAAGATCTTACTCCTGATTAGCCTTTAAAAGTACTGAAATCACCGTACTGGTTTTCATAGCTAAAACAAGCTTATTTTGCCAACACTTAGTAGTCAGAATTGGTCAGTCTTTGACAGATAAAGTTTAGGGTTCCACTATGTCTCACAGAAACATGTTTGGCAAACATAATTGATGAACTTAATGACTGGTGTTGGGTGGAAAAATGATTCTATCACCTTAATTGATTAGCATAAGCTGATTACTGTTGTAGTGTAATTAGCACAGTATGATTAGCATGTGCTACAGTTGACTCCACATATTCCAGATTTCAGAAAAGCCATTAGAATTTAACTGTAGCATATGAACCAGGACATCTTTCCATTTACAATACACTAACACGGCAGGACCCTGTTCATCTAGCTTAACCACAGATTATACAGATTATAAAATTGATACAGACAGCTTTTGGTGGATAGTGGATTAATGAGGAATTTTAATTGAGAAGATGAATGTTGTTTTGTAATGGAGTGATTATCACTTGTTTTTTTGTTTTTTTATAACTTTCTATTTTGTTCACTTTTGCTGTGTCAGCGTATTTCTCATGTTCTAACATATCTGAGTTCTTTTCTTAATACTCACATCTGTGTCTTATTATGTGTGTGTGTGTATATGAGAGAGAGAGAGAGAGAGAATGTGTGTGTGCGCGCGAGTGTGTGTTAGAGCGTGCGTATGAAATGTCTAAAAGCAGAGTTTAAACGCAGAAAACCTTTAATTAGCCAGACGTGTGCCCTCTTGTTTAATGGTTTGGCCACTCTGAGCCAACACTGAGAAAATCTTGCCTAGAGGAGTTACTGTTCCTCACTTCACCTCTCTCTCTCTCTCTCTCTCTCTCTCTCTCCAAACTACTGAGGTAGTCCTGCTGCTGGTATGCCTTAACAGTGGAACTGTTGTGCTGTGTTTGCATTTGCCAGTCTTTGTCAAGTGTGACATGTTGAGCTTCCTGAAAACAAAGAAGACTCAAAGCCCCAAATGTGCCTCTTAGACTGAGATCTGCATAAGACTGTCCGATACAAAAGTCATATCAAAGATGTCCAGAAACACAACATGCTCAGACACACACAAATGAATTGCCCCATACTAGATTCACAAGCTCTTTTAAATATGGCCAATCACCAAACAGAAACCTCTGTCTAACTCCTCTTATTCTCCTCAGCAACCCATTACAGTGACTCATCACTGTGTTTATTCTCCTCAGGACCCCAGTACAGTGACTTATCACTGTGTTACTGAATGCCCAGTGACAAGAGTCCTACTGGAATATCCTGTGGCCCAGTCAGATGCTCGTGTGCACGCACACACACACGCACACACACACACATACAGAGGAAGAGAGAGAGAGTGAGAGAGAGAGTGACTATGAACTTAATGCCATATTGCAAAGACAGTGGTTTCAGTCGTAATACTAAACACATGGGATAGCTATACTGACTTGGACATTATATAATTATGCCTGTGTGTGTCTATGCACACACACGCGCGCGCGCACACACACACAAGGCAGAAATCTCTCTGTGTGTGTGTGTATGTATATGCGTATATTTTAAGAACACATTACAGGTGGTTAGTAGGGCGGTTATTTATATAAATAATATATAATATAAATAGACATATATACACACTCAGACACTTCAGAAGGCTCTCCAGAAACTCCCTATGAGTTTGTATGTACAAACACATGCAAGAGAGAGAGTTTTACAGAGAACGGCAAAGTCGAATGCTTCACACATGTTTGCGGGTAATTGATCAATTACAAAATGTTGCTATTCAGCGCATTACATTTCGGTCCACACGAATGTTACAACATTCACACAAGCAAATGACTCAATAATGTATTATGAATTACTATCATAATAGAGCTCTGTCAGCTCTCCTTCATTGTTTATACCATTAAACACACTGTGTAACCAGTTCCACTGAGGAACTGGTCCTTTGTTTGATAAGAAAAAATCAGTGATGAATGTATCAAGGAGATAAGTGCTTTATATAAATAGAAGTAATGTCATACAGACATAATCACAGAGTGACTGTGTGGGTTACGCCATCTGACTCAAGGCTTGTGTAGATGATGTCACATCCTGTTTGCTCCCCAATCACCAAACATCCGGGGCAGGAAGTGTTGTTGGCTTCCTGCTGCTCGGGTGAACGTGCGTTATGAGTGACCACCTGGCCAGAGTATGGAACATTTGCAGTTATTTCTGACTAATTTCGTCATTCTGTGTTCCTGTTGGATAAACATTCACTCATTTGTCAGAGTGAAGTAACTCTCAGCCAATAAGAGGAGCTGTTCAACATGGTCTTCCCTCCTTCCTATTTGACTCAGCCAGTCATGTGATATTAGATATGATATGTGATGATGTCAGCGTGTTATATTAAGATGGTGGTTTTTACTCTTTTCTTTTCTGGATCTGGGTGGAAGTTCACCTGTTGAAAAATGAGTTTAAAGTGTATTGTCTAAATTGGAGAGCACAAATGGTATCAGGTGATGTGAGTGTGATAGTGTATGTTAGTATTGTATAGTTCATCATGGGTGTGTCCTGGGAATATCCAGGTTAGAATAACAGATTGACCCAAATCTATCTTGTACCCAAACATGCACCCAGCACCTCTCACCTCTGTGTGTGTGTGTGTGTGCGTGTGTGCGCGTGTGCGTGTGCGCGCGTGAGGGTGTGTGTGTGTGGGTTGGTTGAATTGTTGTAGTCTTGAGGAGGTGAGATTGCGATGGCATATTTGCCATACCAGTCTGTTACAATGAAAGTCTAATCATGTTGAATGGAAAGGATCCAGTGCTGACGGCAACAACATTTCAATCCTAGGAAGTGTTTACCAGGAATGACCACTTACTGGCCTTTACGGAGGGGATTTCCACTTACTTTGTGTGTGTGCGTGTGTGTGTGTGTGTGTGAGTGAGTGAATGGGTGGGTGGGTGGGTGTGTTCATGTGCCCAGGTTCTGTCCTTTCAGGTGCCTGAGTGAAAGCAGAGAGGTGTGGGTCATAGCTGATAACTCAAGGTTATTTCTCTGTCTTTTTTTCCGCTCCTCAGTATCATCCTGGTCATCTTTTTCTTCCTGGAGAACTCTTAGGACACCTTTGATCTGAGCTACTTTTAATGTTTCTGCTCCTTTTTGACTTTAGCCATGGCTTTATAAACAGTTTTTCTGTCATTCTGTACCTAACTATTTGTTCCTCTCTGTTCTTGCGTACCATCTAAAAAAAAATCAAAGTCCAAATGGAACATTAGAATGTTAGAGCGAAAGAACAAAACTTTAAACCAGTTCAAAGACGCTCTTAGAACATTGGAATGGGTCTATTAAATACTAACAGCAGCAGCAGCAACAACAACAAAAAGGTGTTATAGTGATAGTATCCTAAGCTTACCCATGTTACACTGTAACTAAAGTGAAAAAAAAAATCATTATGCCTGTTAGCATGATGCCAGCTTGCTAGCTAGCTAAAGGAGAATGTGAATTTTACAACAGACATAACTCGCATTCATTATCCATTTACCATATTGAATCTGACGTCATAATAAATCATTAACTGCCCAGCAGCCAGTTGGACCATTAGCTTGTCTGAGGTAATAACAACCAATGATGTCCCTGCTGCTCCTTGGTAGCACAAACAATTTAGCCAGATCAGATTGCCTGTATTTTAGCTGCTATCGCTACTAGGACTCCAGTCATAACTCTGCTGGGTGAATCAGTCCCACTAACACATTCTTGATGAGTGGCCATGGCTCGAGGTGTCAGGGAAATTTGTTTTTTTGAAAAACAGAAAAAGAAAAAGCTGATTTAGTCCTATCAGTTCAGTGACTAATACACTCTGGTCTTTCACAGGTACAAGTCAACTCTTCAACTTCTCAGACAGAAAGCACATAGTGATCCTGTATTGCGTAATCCCAAAGTTTTAAGCACCAGTGGAATGAGGGAAAAGACCATGGACAGTGGTTAAGTTTAGCAGGTAGCTGTTGCCAACTTGTCCAAACCGAGATGGACGGGAGCCATTGTAGTTTAACCCTACCGTTTTGTCTCTCGTTTTCTCTATCTTGTTTTTTCTTTGTCTTTGTGGCACTGTCTCTTAGATGTGACCCACTTGTGTCTGCTCTGGGTTTTGCACTCCATTGTCTCTCTCTCACTGTCTCCATCTCCTCTCCATTTGCCTTAACCCCCCCCCCCCCTCTCTCTCTCTCTCTCTCTCTCTCTCTCTCTCTCTCTCTCTCTCTCTCTCTCTCTCTCTTCTCTCTCTCTCTCTCTCTCTCTCTCTCTCAATCTCTCTGTCTGCGTTCTGTAATTTCTCTAATTTGTGTTGCCTGCAGCACTGGCTATGATCCACTTATTCTAATGTCAGTCACTTGCTCACTTTCCGCATGAGACTGGGACAGAGAAGTAAGTGTGTGTGTGTGTGTGTGTGTGTGTTACGATAGGCAGACTCTCTCTCTCTCTCTCTCTCTCTTTTCCTCCCTCCCTGTCTCATTTAGTCTCTATCCTCCTGATCTGTGTGCTGAGCTCATAGAGGTGTGGACGCTTTGGAGGGATCTGCCCATCCGAGTCGGAGAAAGAGACACAACCTCCGTGTGTGTGTGTTCGCTTGTTAGAGAGATACATAGCGTACGAAATCTAGCCTAAACATCTGACAATGGAATTAAACTCCACCAACCTGACAAGGATTTTACTATTACGAATATCATCATCAAGGATACAGCAATAACCAGGAGGCTTTTACGGTGAGGATATGAGAATAAATAGATAAAGCTGATGACAATAAATAGATATAGCGTATTCTTATTTTTATATATATATATATATTTTTTTTTTTTCATTTCTGTTTCCATGTTTTGTGGAAGCTGCCAGATGAAATTGGTAACATCTTGTTATTTTAGAGGTTTAGAGTTACAACTGTTGGACGCCCAAGTACTAAACTGAAACTTTGCCCACAGCAAACATGACTTTTAGAATTGTACGTCTCTCTCTCTCTCTCTCTCTCCCTCTCCTCCTCTCCCTCTCTTCTTTTCATACGAAGTTAATTGTAGGTAGTGGTGAGGTTGGCAACAGCGGACTAACATTATTTAGAGGAGCTGCTTAATTTGACGTGGAGCTAATGCTAGCCTTCTCCAGTCAGGGAAATAACTCTGTATACTGCTGGGCAAATTACCACCAACTGACAACAGGCGCCACACACACATACTACACAAACAGAGCTTCAACAGTATGAGAGTGGAAGGACCGAGGGGAGATTTGAATGAAAAATAGTACATTTGTTGAAGTGAATGTAAGATATGTGTGTGTAAGTGTGTGTGTGTGTGTAAGTGTGTGTGTGTGTGTAAGTTTGTGTGTGAGTGTCTGTGTGTCTAAGGCCGAATATTTGAGAATGCTAGAGATTTGCACTGTGTATTAGGACTTAATCATAAGCCTACATGTTGTGTCCTACATGTGGTGTTTGACACTTGAATGTGTTTCTGATTTCACTGCGTCACAAACAAGAAAGAGAAAGTGGGGGAGAAGTGTGTGTAGATGAGGAAGGAAAAGAGAGTTTGAGGATTTGAGAGACTGTTTGTAAAGTCAGACTGGTAAATTGTCTCCATATCATTCTCTGTGGCTGTCTTCCCTATAATGACACTGTTTTTAATTATCCCGCTTTAACGCTCATTATCTTATGCTTTAAGAAAAAGACTTTTACACACACAGACACACACACACACACACACACACACACACAGAGTAGGACACACACATGCTTTTTTTTCTGTTTGGTGGAGGAAGACACTTTGGTCTTTTCCTGCTGACTCCTTGCCCTGAAAGTTAATCTGAATCCAAACACCATTTCCTTCTTTAGTGTACACACACACACACACACACACACACACACTGGCTCACTAAGAACCTACTTAATGCAACTGTTTCTCTCTTTATCGTTTTTTCCCTCCACCAATGATGAAGCAATCAAAACAAAAACTGGGGTGTCCACTATCAGTCCCATTGAGACTTGTGTGTGTGTGTGTGTGTGTGTGTGTGTGTGTGTGTGTGGGTGTGTGTGGGTGTGCTTGTATCATAACTGAATTATTATTAAATGCAGATCAGCCTTAGAAACCACTTGCTCCCTTTTTCAAACCTGCAGAGAAATCTGCTCCTTGAGACAAGACAACCTTAAAATGGACAACTTACACAGGGAAAGGCTTTCGGTACCAGATCCTCTGTCTCATATCGACACAGAGTGGCAGCCACACTTCAGTTAAAATGTCTTATTCCCAGCTTGTCTTCTACATTAGAAACTCTGTCATCTCATTGGATTATTTGTTTGTCAGTTTAACCACTACAGCCAATATATTTCAAATGTATGAAGTCTGGCCTTTTGTGGTCGATTTTTGAGTAACAGCTGTGATAGCTTTTCAGTAGCTATGTCTGAAATCTTTTGGTGATTTTTGTTTATTTGGGCTCTGTTCTGTTTTTTTTCTGCCTCTGTGTCTGTTTTACAGAATACCAATGAATACATAATGATTTTCTGTTCTGTTCATGTGAGCGTGAATTAGTTTGTTTAAACTAGTGTATGTGTACTGTGCGTGTGACTTTTATCCTGATGCATTTTAAGATTTAAGGACTTACGGTTACATTACTCTCTGTCTTGCCAACTCACACACACACACATTCTCACACCCACAAATGTCCTACTTCTGGGGTGACACACAGCAGGCAAATAGGAAACGTACAACCAGGACAAATACACACACTCACACACACACACACACACACACACACACACACACACACTCACTCACTCACTCCGCTATTAAACAAGCACTCTCCCAACCCCCATCGTAGAATTACTCATGTCGTTAAGATCCTATGGATTAGACTCAAACTCTCTTCTCAACTATCCCTTTTTGTCTCTCTCTCTCTCTCTCTCTCTCTCTCTTACACACACACACACACACACACACACACACACACAGAAAAAGAGCTTTCTCATACCGTCACATTTTGCTCTGTTACTACAAATTCCACTTTATAAAATTTTTTGCCATCAGAGAGAGAGAGAGAGAGAGAGAGAGAGAGAGAGAGAATGTGTGTGTATATGTGTGTGAGAGAGAGAGAGAGAGAGAGAGAAAGAGAGAATGTGTGAGTGTGTGTGAGAGAGAGAGAGAGAAAGAGAGAGAGAGAGAATGTGTGAGTGTGTGAGAGAGAAAGAGACACAGAGAGAAGAAGAGAGGCAGTGAATGAGTATGAGTCTTTGTGTATCTGGATGGACTCAGTGAAGTTTGTACATTGTTTTCATGGTGAAGTAAAGATTTAATGACTATCTGCTTTTATGCCTCCTGCCGCTCCCTACATCCCTGACTGAGGGGCTACTGCTAACCTGTTGCCATAACAACAGCTACTCAACAACTTGGACCTTTCTGACAACTCCCCCACCACCTTCATCACTGTGTGTGTGAGTGTGTGTATTTGTGCGTGCACATTCGCGTTTATTTTGTATGGAGTGAGGCCTCAGATTCAAGAAGGCCTAATTAATCAGATCTTATTGAAAAGAACCTTTTACCACACGCTCTGTCTTTGTCTCTTTGTCATGCACTCTCACACACTTTCACATTCTCTCTCCCTCTCTCTCTCTCACACACACACACACACACACATGCACACAGATGATGCATGACTGTTTATAACATGCATACAGAAGTCTGATGTGTCTAAAGTGAATTTACGTGTGTGTGTGTGTGTATGTGTGTGTATTGGTAAGTACTCCAGGATTATGTGTGTGTATAAGTATTGCCTGGCATGTTAGGGTTGCGCATATGTGTGTGAGTGTGTTCATGCGTGTGTGCATGTGTGTATATGTGTGTGTACTGGTCAGAGTGCTGAGGTTGAGTGGTTGGCTGTCTTTTGGGTCATTGGATTTCAATAGCCCTACTGCTGAAGTATTGTTAAGCCACTGGCCTGTGGTCTCCTTCTGTTCCGATGTGCGTGTGCGCGCGCGTGTGTGAATGGTCTTTATCTCATATTGTCTCTGGTTCTAGTCCTGTAGCGTTTTCATTGGCGGTTTACTGTCCACTAGGTGTAAATTGTTCTCTTGGGGTTGGGTGAGTTAGCAGGTGTGTATGTCTATGTTTGTGTTTCCATTGTCTTACACTTGTGTTACACTTCCATTGTCTTACACTCACATACAGTTAATGCTTCACTTCACTTTAAATAAAGCCGATATCACTCAGTGTTTACCCATTAACACGAAACAGTTATTTTAACCCAAACTTCAAACATAGCACAAGTTCTCTAATTTTGTTGAACAGAAATAATTTGAAATTTTGGTTTTGTGTTCTTTTTGTAGTTGTAGCTATGTTAGCCTGACATGAAGGAGAAATTCTTTTTTTTTGTTTTGTTTTGTTCTGTTTTTGTTTGTTTTGTTTTTTACACTTGAATGACTTTTTAAAATGACTCATCTTTAAATTAATGAATACAGACAGATCTTTACTCAGTGTTTATAGAGCTTCGTACACAATGAGTCTGTCCTAATTTTTTTTTTCACCACTAATAGTTATTTGGTTATTCGTTTTTTTTCAAACATCAAACATTTTTTGACCAATTAAGATGCCCCAATCTCTCAGTCTGTCTGTGAGGCCCCCTGTCTCTTTCTCTTCCAGTCTGTCTTACTGTTTCTCCCTCTCTCTGCTTCACTCCCTGTCTTATACCTATAAATATCATGTCGTTTGTTCATCTGTATCATCGTTTTATCATATTGCTGTGTCTGCTTCTCTTGACAATGGAGTAAAAAGTTGTGTAGGGAGACAAGTGTGTGTGTGTGTGTGTGGGGGGGGGGGGGGGGGGCTTTTGTATGGGGCTGTTTGCAGCTATTGATATAGGATAAGGGGGAAAAGGACCCCTCCTCCATCAGTTTTGAAGTGTGTATGCGCGTTTGTATGTGTGTGTGCTCTGTCTGTTGTAAATCTGATAACTATAGTCCTACCACCTCCTGTCATTCTCTACAAACACTTACATACAGAGAGAGAGAGAGAGAGAGAGAGAGAGAGAGAGAGAGAGAGAGAGAGAGAGAACAAACTGACTGAGTAAACGCACTGTGGCACAAAGGGAGAATGCTGGTTTACTGAGTAAAAAAAACAGGGAGAGAGAGAGGGAGAGAGGGAGGGAGGCAAAAAAGAGGGGAAATATAGAGGGAGAGAAAGAGAAAGAGGAACTTCAAGTTTCAACTCCTTGTAATTTGCTGTTGTGGGAGAGGGGTGGAGCTATGGGGAGGGAGTTTTTGGACAGAGACAGAGCAAGCCAGCCGGCCCATTCAGTGCATGACGGATACAGAGAGAAGGAGCAAGAGAGAGAGAGAGAGAGAGAGAGAGAGAGAGAGAGAGAGAAGGGTCAGTTTTCACTATATCTAAGAGCGTGTGCGAGACTTGAACATATACACGCCCGTGAGCACACACACACACACACACACACACACATAGAAGTCCCGTGCAGGCAAAAGGACTGTATTACTCTGTGGGAATGTTGGGAAGTATTGTGGCAATAAGAGGACTGGATAAATAGGAATACTTCGCTTTCGCACAAGGAAATATGACTGTACACAGGACTTGCCTTTAAAGCCTGCCTCTGAATTCCGAGTGGAAGCATTATGCCCACTGGTAAGACAAATCTGTAATTCTAAAATCCTTTCTTTACAAGGGAACCAAGCAGAAAGTTCCAAAAACATAGCTTTTTTTTCCCCACATGTCTTTATTATTATGTTTTGTTGTGGTTCAGGTATATTTTGTAGGCTTTATTTTATTTTTTCTTATGAAGAAAGAGGATTATGTGTTTGATTTCATGCCCTAGACACGGCAACATTCATAATGAGATTTGGATGCATGACAGAGCGTCTGAGGAGTCTGTGGGCTTCTGTGTGTGTGTGTGTGTGTGTGTGTGTGTGTGTGAGTGAGAGAGAGAGAGAGAGAGTTTGTATGCATGTTATGTGTTTTTATTTTCCTGCTATTGGTTTGATATGAATGCAGAGTATATATATTTGTTTTCCTGGGCTTTGTTTTTTTTAGTTGTTTGTTTGTAATCGCATGCTGGTGCTGACTAAGGCAGGACAGAGTGAGCGTGGTGTCTCATTGCCTGCTAGCTGTTCTGACAGAAATGTTGATGGTAAATTTTATGGACTCCTTTTGTACTGTTAAGGCATGTTTCACAGCTCTTGGTTAGGTGTGCGTTTTAGTTGCTCAATATTTTCAGTATGTTATTCATTTGTGCTTATGTGTGTGCGCGCGCATTTGTGTATGTGTGTGTGTGTGTGTGAGAGAGAGAGAGAGAGATGCTTACTCTATTTCTCTCACTGATTGTTATTGTGACAGATTTATCCACTGACCCTCTTAATTCTCTTTCTTCTCTCTCTCTCTCTCTCTCTCTCTCTCTCTCTCTCTCTCTCTTTCTCCCACCCGTGACCCAAATTAGTCTCCCATAGGGGTGAGGGTTAGGGGGTGGGTAGAGACATAATAACAGTTTAGAGGAGCTTTAGACAATAGAAACTCTCTTGAGACATCTGCCCCAAAGCATGCCCCCCTGCACTCCCACCCAGCCCCCACGGGAATCCATCCAGCTGTGGGGGGGAGGGAGGGGGGAGAAAAAAGATCAATAAAAGGTATAAAAGGTGGATTGGATGTTTCTACGTCAAAGTTCCTGCCATTTTTCTCAATGCGGGAGCTTTTAACACGGCCAAGCACTGCTTTTTGTTCATAGTTTTCCTCATGAATGTTTTGCATGCGGACTCTGTGGTTTTTGAAGGTTAATGTTATAACTTAAGCTCTGAGCTCTGGGGGTCATCTGTTACTTAGCAAAGGAAGGCGTATGTGTGATGCTGAATGAAATCCTGCTCAAATCTCTGGTGGATGGCAGCATCTGTGTGTGTGTGTGTGTGTGTGTGTCTATTTAAAGGGTGGCTTTGGGTTTCTCAGAGCTCAAAAGTGTCTCACTGAAATCTAATCAGAAGGCAGGAGTGGAGTGACAGTGTGTCACGATCCGGCAGGCAGCCGTGCATGTGTGTATGTGCATGTGTGTGCGTGTGCGTGCGTGTACATTTGATAAACCTCATTTATCCATTAAAATACAGCCCTGTCCACTGTCAGGTACTTAACTACCTCATGGACTTCCAGCGTTCTCTTGTCCTGCTTTAGGTAATTACACATTTACCACTGTGTCATAAATGTGTAATTAACAGTAGTAAAGTTTGTTCTGTGAGAACCAAACCCCCTGTTCACGTGTTAGTGTGGATGCTTTGCTTTGGGCCAGTACTCATACACATACATGTGTTCTGCACAGCGTCACAAAAAAAGAAAAGGATATAGCCGAACGTCACGATTTTATTTACCATCTGTCTGAACCAGTCTTCCAGGTGCTAGACTGAATAAAACATTCTACAGCAGCAACCTCAGACAAATACATCAGGTTTCAGGCAACATTTAATGAAGGACTCCATGCCGGCAGATGGCATAACTGTTCCCATTAAATAGCAGGTACTGTTATGTTGTGGCTGCCCCATGCAAGAAGCTCAGAAAATGACAACCGGTTATTGACAAACACAGCTGACGAGCTCAATCAAGTCATCAAAGTACGAGGCAGATGTCTAACTGCATTTCTGTTTAAAAATCTGTACAGAAATACAGAAAATCGATAGCAGTCATGTTTTATGCAAGCTTTGGCATGCTTCAGTTTAAAAAAATTGCCAAAAATTCATAGCATTTAAGAGTATTAACTGTTAAATTCAAGCAAATTTGACCAAGGCTTTATATATGAATCGCATTTTCCTCTCTCTCTCTCTCTCTCTCTCTCTCTCTCTCTGGAGTTAAGTCCAGTCATTTGAATGCCAGTAATGTGTCTGAAAAAGGATATCTCACTTTCACGCTGTGATCTTTACTCAGGCCAATGGTGTGTCATCTCCCTGACATTATAAAGTCTTTATTGTCCTCAGAGGGGGAAAACAGTACAAAGCTACAAGGTATTAAAGACTCATTAAAAAAACAAAATGCTGAGATTCAAGAAGAGGCAGTGTTTACCTGAGATAATGGAAGACAACGTGCTGTATGAAAAAAAATATCTGAAGTATCTAACGTATTCTGTTTTTATCTCTGTGACTAAAACTGGGGAAAAACTGAGGTGATGGAGAGATAAAATGAGTAAATGAGAGTTTACGGGAAGCGATGAAGAGAGAGAGAGAGAGAGAGGGAGAGAGGGAGGGAGTGAGAAAGAGAAAAAGAAGAGGGGAAGAGAGCCTGAGAGCTTGACTAATGACTTTGAACTCCCTCGTTTCTTTATTTTTCCCCCCTCGTTCACAGGGTGAGGCTCTGTCTGATATTATCACCCGAGACAGAAACGACAGGGAATTCCACCAGCCGAAAGCACACAAACACACACACACACACACACA
>NC_044504.1:12270840-12275840 GCF_902362185.1 Chanos chanos | reverse complement strand
GGAGACAGCAAGCACAGTCAAAACTCAGACACCAGCTTTTAACAAATGCACATGTCTAATGATAAACTAATCTCCAGTTTCAAACACAGCCCTCTGAACATGAAAATGCGCAGCACAGTTATTCCTATGGAGGTTATTATTTGTTTTATTGAACACACACAAACAGTGAATTGTTTTAAAGCAAAGCAGTATGTGTGGGCAGAAGTTTGTCTGAGGAGGCCAAATATAGGTGTGTGTGTGTGTGTGTGTGTGTGTGTGTGGTTTGTGTGGTGTGTGTGTGTGCGCTTGAGTATGTTTTAGTTTGTTGTGGTGTTATGTGTAGCATAGTTGTGGTCAGTAGCCATGCTGCGTTTTTGGCTGGTAATAGCTATGAAAGTGGGTCAGACCATGAGACTGTAAATACTAAGAGGTAGCCAATCACAAGCAAGGTTCAACTGACAAAAGCCAATCACATGTACGGTTTGAAAGGATGATAACCAATCCCATGCAGCTATAGTGAGTCACAGGAGAGGGTGTTGGAGGGGGGCTAATTTCTCTGCAGTCTCTCATCTGGTGCAGCTATTTCATACAAATTGTCTTTTTCAGTGTGTTACTAGTTTCAGTCAGGATGAGGGCACTTTCATCTCTTTCTCTTTCTATCTCTCTCTTTATTCTTGTGCAAAACTCTCTTACTGTAACCACAGGTGTGGGAAAAACACGAGATACTTTGTGTGTGTGTTTGCGTGCATATGCATGTCTATGTGTGTGTCATTGTGTGGTTTTTATCGACATAGTCAGCACCATAACAGACATCTCATAACAGACCCATAGAAATCTCTGTCTCTCCTTCTCGCTCTCTCTCTCTCTCTCTCTCTCTCTCACACACACACACACACACACACACACACACACACACACACACATACACACACACAGTGCTCTCTTTCATTTGACCCATAGAGTGAAAAATGTCTCCATTACACAGTTAATCTAGTAATTAAACCCTGTCTCTTTCAGTCTTGGCTTTCTCCCTTGCTCTTTCTCTTTCTCTGTGCATCTGTGTTGTGTGCCACCCCCCCCCCCCCCCCCCCCCCCCCAATACATAGCGATTACATAATAATATCTTTGTCACAGATCATATTCTCAGCGTAGATAAGATAGAGCAGGTAATGTTTATCTCATGTATAGAATGAAAACAAAGACTAATACCTTCACAATACCATCATTAAAATGACATTATATTAGACAACAGCCTGTTACAAGAAATCATGATGTGGTTATAAACACTGGAATGTTAACAAAGAGGGTCTGTTCTGAACGTGACAGCAAACAGCAGCGTAGAGGTCAAGTAATTAAAGCGCAACTAGCGCCGAGCCTTAAATGAAACCATACCCACTGGATGTCCTGTGATAGACCCCACGTCAGAACCAGAACCCTGAGAGTGTAGTGGTTTAAAGCAGTAGTCTGCTATCTACTGCACAAGCCACTGTGGGAGTTGCCTGTTCAAGACAACCATAAGGAAGATAGATAATATATAAAGGGTTTTTTTGTAAAACCCTTTTACTCTTTTACTTTTTCACACTTGTACAAGTTATGTTTTAAAAGATTTCGGAGCTTTTATGTGAGATTATGTTTCTGACTGAGGGCATGTGGTGGCCTGTGGGAAATGAAGGGTTTCAAACTTTTTAGAATAAAAAGAGGAGACCACCCCCTCCAAATAAATATATATGAACTTTGTTTAACATGTTTTATTTTGCATGACATACATTGTAGGACATTTTGCAGAATTTGCCAAGGCTTTACAAGGGGAAGTTGACCTTTGCTGACACATGGAGCCAATTTTTATAATTACCTTATCGTAATTAAATTGTCATGACTTCTCTGATAAGTTATCTTCCAAAACAAATATGTGTTGTTTTTTTTCTGTTCTTTTGTTGGTTAACTGGATGGAAATAGCCTCATGTCATCATGTCGTAAAGAGCTTTGGTGAGACACACTCCCACCTTCTGTAAGAGTGAATGAGAACAGTATCAACACACCGAGGGAACCTTTGATCCTTTGGGTTCATTTACTTTGAATGGTACTTCAGTTACTAAGTTTTCATTTAACACTGCTACTGTAAGATTTTGAAGGTTACTGGCACATGAGACCTTGTGTCTACTTCAAGTGTGTGTGTGTGTGTGTGTTTGTGTCTATCTGTGAGTGCATGCAGGTGTGTGTGTGTGTGTGTGTAAACCTTTCCACACCAGAGATGATTTAAGAAGAGCCTGTAGTTTAATATGAGTGATATAAAGATTTCTGCCGTGTGTGTGTATCTGCTTTGCATTACTGCTCTGTATCTGCTGGAATGTGAGAGGATGGTGCTGAACATCAGATGAAAAACAGCAGTTTGTCTGGCTGTGGTTTGGACTTGGCTCCCGTCCTCTGACCGTATGCACTGCTCCCCTCTTGTTTTAGAAACTAGAGGGTCCATAGATTTGTACTGTGGTTTGAGATGTTTCTGTATTTTCTTGAGAAAAGATTTTGGTTTCTAGTAGTGGTTTTGTGGTCAAAATATGTGTGTTGGTGTGTGTGTGTGAGTTGGTGTGTCTTTGACACATATAGCCTCTGCATTTAAGATTCTTACTTACTTTTGTGTGTGCTTGTGTGTGTGTGTGTGTGTGTGTGTGTCTCCCTCTCTCTGTCTCTGTTTCAGAAGAATACCCATTCTCTGCTGATGTCCTGCCCCCATTACCAGAGATCCCTGCTGGAGGGGCACCTTTGAGTCCAGTGGGTTTCCCCAGCAGCCCCATTCGAAACTCCGCCCTACGTTACTGTTCCACACGCAGCATGGACTCCGCTCACTGCAATGACCGGCCAATCAGCTATGGCTCCACATCTTCCTCAGCCTCCTCGCGGGACAGTCACTGCTCTCTGGGAAGCCGAACTGTGCTTGGTCCGGCCCTCGAGAGGGATCGGGATGCCGGAGCAATCCGATTGGAGCTTGTGCCCGCCCGTCAGCTGGAGGAGGAAGAGGAGGAGAAAGCGGGCAGACAGACACCCAAACAAACAAGGCGGGCAGACATAAATGCAGATGGCACGCAGGCGGGCGAAGGACGTAAGGTCCAGTACGTAGACCGAGTGGTGCAGGAAATACTTGAGACAGAGAAAACCTACGTTGAAGACCTAAAGAGCATCGTCCAGGTGAGAGAGACAGAGAGGGAATTTAACAGTGTTTATGAGTTTGTATGAATTTGTCAGGGAGTAGTGTGTGTGTGTGAGTGTGCGTGTGTGTGTGTGTGTGTGCACGTACACTGTCTGTATTTTGACCTTTGAACTGTACCCTGATTATGATTGTGTTCATACCTCATCACAGCAACAAGCTCTTATTTTGGGGCCAGCAGTTGGGTGCTGGTTTGCACATATGTGAGAATGCGTTGGCATGATTTACAGGGGTATCTAATGTGACAAACACATGTCTGTTATATGACCTGGGGAGAGAGGAGATGAAACCTCACCCTAGATTCCTCCCCTCATCCTCCTCTTCATTTCCGTGCGTCTCCATCACAGGATGTGAGGAGTAGAGCAGGGAAAAGAGATCACAAGTGTCAGACGGTCAGATGGAATGAGTAAGTGCTTTACAGAGAGCCCACCTCCACACCTCCGAACCCCTCCACTCAGAGAGGATGCTGAACGTCTCTCTCTGGGTTGCCCAACGGGAGGGAAGGAAAGCAGGAAGGAAGGAATGAAACGGTTGGAAAGAGGTGATAAAGGAGAGAAAAGTAGGTTAGAAAAACACTAGCGAGAGTCCTTAGTGCGTGAGGAGCGCAAGCTGTGTGTCCGTGTCCGTGTGCGCGTGCATGCGTGTATGAGGCAAAGGTGTGACTGTGCAAACACAAATATTTACGCAGACTACCCTGAGTTCACCTGGATCAAATCTGTCAACAGGAATGAGTGTGAGTGTGTGAGTGTGTGTGGGCCCTTCTTATTCTCTCATGTCAAAATGTTTATGGGAGACAGAGCCTGAGACAGGGAAAAAGGACCAACAGAAAAAGGGTGGGTGTGAGAAACAGAAATCCAGAGAGAGATGAAGATAGATGGACAGAGAGAGAGAGAGCGAGAGACAGACAGAGAGAGAGAGAGAATTTTAAGCAAAAATCCCCAGTGATTGGGTTGTACCATAATACACATCAGGCAAACAAACTGCTAAATCTCAAGTAGTTTGTTACAAAAACAAAAGAGAGAGAAAGAAATGGAAGTGAAAATTTGATAATAAGTAAATAAATACATAACTGATTATAGTTTTAAACACACATACCTAGGTATTACAGTTTGTATGTAGTTGCAAAAGACAGTCAGATTGTGTTGCAGTGATTTGAGGAGAGATATTCACTCTGTCCAGTTTCAGCAGTTTACTCCTAATAACAGGGTTTCCATGCTGTCTCTCAAATGCCTCTGTAGTTCATTCATCTCTCAACAAGAATTACTGACCTTAAACATGTGTGTTTGGGTGTGGTGGGTATGGGTGTGAGTGGGGGTCTTTGTGTTTGTAAAAAGCTAGATGCACTTTGGTGATTGGTAACACTGTGTGAAAAGACAGACAATTAAACTTTTTCCTCCATTGTGGAAGAGAAAAACACATTGGGAAGTAGGGGTGAAACAGGTTTTTATGCTTTGAAAGTCTGTGTTGTCTTGTTTGATAAGAGCTCAAAGATAATCAAACATATTATCTTCTGGCTCCCCATGGGAAGACGGCTGTGCAGTGTGTACATGTAAGCGTTTGTGTGCGTGTGTGTGTGTGTGTGCCTTTGTAAGGTGGTGATAGATTGTGTGTTTTGGGGTAGACACAGAATGGTTATTGTACATTGCCTGCAGCTCTGCAGGTAAAGATTTTATCAGTGTGAGAGAGTGTGCTTACCCTATCCGTCAGACAGAGAGAGAGAGAGAGAGTGAGAAAGAGACAGAGAAAGAAGGTTCCGGTAGAAAGGAGAATGAAGTTACAAAGACAAAGAACAAGGCTAGTGCAAATTCAGACATGTTGC
>NC_044504.1:12225840-12265840 GCF_902362185.1 Chanos chanos | reverse complement strand
GAGCTGTTGATTTGATGTGAGGTGGGTGGAAAAGTCTATCTCAAGTCTAAGTCTCTCTCTTGGTGTGTGTGTGTGTGTGTGTGTGTGTGTGTGTGTGTGTTTATGAATGAATTCTTGTCTGGTCCACTGAGATCCTCACCCCACACCCTCACACAGCTGGTGACCCTAACCAAGGTCACACGGCACGCTCCCCCTCACACACACACACGCACACACACATACATGCACACACAGACATACACACACAGTCGTACAGTGCTGCTGTTGAGGATTCTGGCTGCATCTGAGCGACACTGTGAACCCTGGTCAAATTTCCTACGGAGACAATGTGAGGCCTGTGTGAAGGGCCCTGGAATGTGCGTGCGCGCACACACACACACAGACTCTCTCTCTCTCTCTCTCTCTCTCTCTCTCTATCTCTCTCTCTCTCTCTCCACTCTTCTGTTTCCCAGTGGATCACTGAGGCATTTCCAGTTACAGCAGCAGATCCAATAACCAGTAAAACTCCCTGATTTACCAGCAGGCCCTGACCCTGCTCCATCAACCTTAGCCACACTTTGTGTGTGTGTGTGTTTGTGCGCGTTTGAGTGTGCGTGTGTGTGTGTGAGCATGATGGAGAGTGAGCCAAAACCTGTCTCTTATTCCTGGCTGTTTGTCTCTGTGCGGTCTGTAGGTCTGTGGCTGTGTTAACAGAGTGTATGAAGAATAAGGCGGTGGCTAAGTTTCTGCGTGAGCGTCAGGAGTCTCTGAAACACTCCCTGCCCCTCGGCTCGTACCTGCTCAAGCCCGTCCAGAGAATCCTCAAGTACCATCTACTGCTCCATGTGAGTCAGCGCTGCACCTTCTATACCTTTACAATACATCTAACTTTACAGTTCAATTACCATAAAACTGTATATACCTTTACAGTACATCTAACCTTACAGTTCAGTTACCATAAAACTTTATATACGTTTATAGTACATCTAACTTTACAGTCCAATTACCATAAGACTATATATACCTTTATAGTATATCTACCTTTACGGTTCAATTAGCATAAAACTATATATACCTTTACAGTACATCCACCTTTACAGTTCAATGACCATAAAACTATATATACCTTTACAGTACATCTACCTTTACAGTTCAGTTACAATAAAACTATATACACCTTTACAGTATATCCAACTTTACCATTCAGTTAACATAAAATTACATATACCTTTACAATACAGTACAGTTAACATAGCATTGCATGTATAGTTTTTAAACGCACTATACTGCACATGCCTTAACAGTGCAATTACTACAGCATCATTTACACTTGCAATTATTGCTATATATACCCTAACAGTACTGTTAACACTGTCTGCATGTTAATCACAATTGTATTTGCTTTACAATACATTGCACAATAAGTGTAGCTACTTACACACATGCACGCCCCCTGACTTCTTCTGTGTTTCTGTGTGTGTGGGGTAGGAGATAGCGACTCACCTGGAGAAAGACTCTGAGATGCATGGTGTGGTGAAAGAGGCCATAGATACCATGCAGAGAGTGGCCTGGCATATCAACGACATGAAGAGGAAACACGAGCATGCAGTACGACTGCAGGTACACACTTGCGCACACAAGCAAGCACACACACACGCACATCTGCATTGCTACAACTTTAACAGCTGTATCTGAAACACACACACACACACACACACACACACATTGAGATCAGTGCAGGAAACGAGCCCAGTGCTATTTGTTCAGCTCGAGCCATCTCTGTTCTGTTACACAACAAACCTCTCTCTATCTGTTCTGCCTGGCTAATGATGCCCCTTGCATAACATAAGAATGTTGCCTTTATCAGTTAGGTCACAGACACACACACACATATACACACACTTGCATACACTCACACTGTCAGGAGGAATCTGCCAGGTCAAGCAAATGATGGAATGCCTCTGAAGTTACGGTGTGCCCTAAGAAGGGCAACATTTCTCTGCGTTTTTTCTCTTCTTCTTCTCTCTCTCTCTCTGTCCTTCTCTATCTATCTATCTATGTATCTATGTATCTATCTATATATCTATCTATCTATCTATCTATCTATCTATCTATCTATCTATCTATCTATCTATCTATCTATCTATCTATCTATCCATCTATCTTTAACTTTCACTCTCTTCTCTTCCTCAGGAGATCCAGAGTTTGTTGACAAACTGGAAGGGGCCTGATTTGATTGGATATGGTGAGCTGGTGTTGGAAGGAACATTCCGGATCCAGCGAGCGAAGAATGAGAGAACACTGTTCCTCTTAGACAAAGTCCTGCTTATCACTAAGAAACGAGAGGAGACATACACGTATAAAGCCCATATACTGGTGAGGATACATGAATTCCAAGTTCTCTCCAGATTATCTTTATTAATGCCTGAACCAACCACAGCCCCTCCTCTCTTTCTCTCTCTCTAGTGTTGTAACTTGATGCTGGTAGAGGTCATTCCTAAGGAACCACTGAGTTTCAGCGTGTTTCACTACAAGAACCCCAAACTGCAACACACAGTACAGGTAAACCCACTGAGACATACACACACAAACACACTCACCCACTCTCTCTCTCTCTCTCTCTCTCTCTGTGTTCCACTCCTTCTCATACTCTCATGCTCTATTTGAAAACTTAAAATCAAAGTAGAAGCACCAAAACTATGTGCACACACTACAGAGAGGGTCACCCTAGATCACCCAGTCAAGTAAAAACACACACACACACAAACAAACCCAGTGGAATGTCCAGCTTCAGGGCAAGGTTTTGATGGATGGCCAATCGCCTTGAACTTTACTCCAGTAAAACCCCACCCAGCTCTCACTGCACTCTACCTATGTGCTTAAACATGCCCTGTCTGTTGGAGTGTGTGTGTGTGTGTGTGTTTGTGTGTGTACCACCCCAGGGCTTAGTGTTACATTTGACCTGTACGTTTGACCCACACCGACTGTGTGTTTATTCCTCTTAGACAGAGCAGTAAATTGTAATAAACTTGTTTTTTAAATAAAATTTTACATTTTAATAATGATAAAAACCCTGTTTTTAATGCAAAATTTTTGCAGTCATAAAACAAAACCCTTGTTCCTTGCAGGGTTAATTAATTTATACAGTCTATAGCTTTTCATTTATTGAAAATGGATATGAATACAAACAGAACAATGTTTCCTTTTTCAATAGCAACTATTTGCGTAGTTGGCTGATGCTGTAACATGAAATGAATGGTGATTTAATGTCATAAAAGGCCTAACATGTCTGTTTTCTTAAGCGATAAGATTCCTGACAGTTACACACACGTTTGCTAGTCTCCCTGTGATATACTGGCATCAAAAGACAGGTACTCTCTCTCTCCCTCCTGTCCACCAGGCCAAGTCCCAGCAAGAGAAACGGACATGGATTCTGCACCTGAAGCGTTTGATACTTGAAAATCATCCTGCCAAAATCCCAGCTAAGGTTAGTACATGCTCTCCGGTTCTGACATGATCTCAAAGTCATTAAAAAAAACCTAACCATCCTCAAGTCAACTGTACTATGGCTGTAATTTGGCCTTTTTCGTTAAGCTTGTGGACAGAAGTTTGTGATGTTGGATATAAGTGATTGTGAAATAGAGGTAGTTTGTGAAAATCATTGGTGGTAAATGTACGGCTTGACTGCCACCTTGTGGCAGGGAGCTAAACAGTGGGCAAGTCGTTGAATGAAAAAAAACCCTCAAGTGATCTAATGCAATGCCCACTAAAACTAACTTCTCTAAAGTAATCACAACTGTCTTAAACAAACATATTGTTGTCAAGAGCATGAGCTTCTAAACAAATGAAAACAATGCGGCTAAGTGACAAAATGCCCCTTAAAACATTATTTTGTGATTGCACATACAAAGTACAACCGTAAACATGAAACATGTTGAGTGAAGAGATATATGTAAAGTTTTCTCTCTCCATATAGGCAAAACAGGCAATTTTGGAAATGGATGCCATTCGTGAGTACATAATGAAAACATTTGACACATGGTACTATTAGAAATGTTGCAGTTTTAGTATTGTAAAACATATTTTAAAAGGACTTCATCTTTCCCTTTCTCTCCTTAGACCACCCAGGGTTTCACTATACTCCTGAGGGAGAGAAGAGAAGCTCGTCCCATACAAAGGAAGGCCCATCTCCCAGGAGAGTACGCAGGAAGACAGGTGAGGTTCACATAGATTTGGAACTTCCTGTAAAAAAAACAAAAAACAAAAAAAAAAACTTGGACAACCTGGACTTATCCAGTTATAATCTGCAAATGAAGAAAACCTACCTAATTATAACATGCAAAATAATAAAACAGTTCATATTTTAATCTATGCCTCACTCTTGGATTCTTTTTTCTCTTTCTTCCTGCAGAACCGTTATCCAAATTACTTAAAAATCCAAAGCATAGTGGTGAGTAATAGTTCAAACCTCTCAAACTCAGGAGAGAATTTTTGGACAGTAATCATGATCATGATTAATACTATGATAATGTCCACCAAAAGTTTAATATATTCTCTTTCTGCACCTTGGTTCTCTCCAGTGTCCAGTCCAGACACGCAAAAGGTAGGCAAACATAAATTCATAATGCAGATAAACACAAGCACACATACTCAAACCAGACTTTTGGAAATGTGTGGACTGGTCCCTAATATGTCTTCATTCCTCTCAGCGATCAAGTTTAGGGGCCACTCTCTTGTCCCCCATGGTCCACCTTGGCTCTATTGGCCGCTCCCGTAGCCTTGTCAACCAATCACAGGAGTCCCTGGACCCTAGTGACCATGGCGACCCCAGTGATGTAGAGGATTCAGAGGGACTTCATCAGCAAGATGCAGATGATGAGGATGACAGTGGTCTGGTGAGTCTATGACTCTGTATTCCTTTTTTGTCTTTTAAAGGTTATGAGTGTGTAATATCATTACATGAGCATCGATGGTAACAGAAACCATCCGAATAATCTCTGTATTTACAATCTGCACAAATGATGTGTTTAAAATGTGGCACTCTCAAAATGCAGGCATATTCTGCACTGATATATGCTGTTCAGATGTTTGCTAACAGACCCATGTTAGCAAATGGGTTGCAATCAAATTGTTTAGAAGGTCACTTTAAATTGAATGTATGTCTGTTTAGTGACATTTATGAATTTATAAACTGCGAAATTCTGATAGAAGTTGAATGAAACAAATTACAAGGCTGTGAAAGAACCGTGCCAAGAATAGGATCAATTATGTGTATTAGGCAGTATTTGTACTTCACCTATCAAAATCTTTGATAATTTAATATGTGTGTTTGTGTGATCTGCGGTCAGGGCTCAAGAGGTAAGCTTAGAGTTCCGGGAAAGTCCAGTAGGAAGAGGCTTAACCCACAGGTGTCTGTGGACAGTATTGACCAGTGGAGGAACCACAGTCTCAGCCATGCTGACCTGCAGGTAAGATCTACACAACACACAGGCTCACTCAAATTCACTTTCTTGCTTTTCTTAAGATGTTAAAAAATGTGCTACAGAATTGCTGTGAGCAGTACAGCAGTGCAATTGATGATTTATTGTCTGTTTATCTGTAACCATTGGGAAAATGGTGCCATGGGTTCAAACTGCAAGCATGACAGCTCACTGCTGATGTGTCTATAGTTTATCCCAAGTTTGCTCCAGAGATGTCTGACCCCTAGAAACAATAATTGGGCACAATTGCAGAGCACCAGCTAAATAAATGAAATGACAAATGTACACACTGTAGAGTTGTTGAGGCTAGCCGAACAGAGTACTGGTCTTCTGTTGTCCATTACCAATGGTGTTAAATCTACAATTACAATTTACAATTTAGCATTTAGCAGACGCTTTTATCCAAAGCGACTTACAATCAGTGCCTGCACTGATCTATTTGCCTGCACCTCTTTTTTTTCTTTCAGACGGCAAAAGAGTCTCTTCAGATGGACACGGCCCACGCCCCAATCCTACAGGTGACAAGTCCCTCAGAGTCACAGGCAGATGACCACATCATCCGCATTCTGGTACCAGGCAGTGAACATTCTGTCCCCAACATCTGGGCAGACCACAGAGTGCGAAATGCCATGTTTCCGACAAGGCAGCAGACTGTCCAAATTGATGACGAAGAGGACATCTACCAGATGTTTGTGCCATCTGAGAATGAACTCAACAGGCAAGAGCCAGACAGCGACCACGATTCGAGCCCTGGTCGTCCAGGACGACCATGTAGTTGGCACGTGGAACAGACTCAGACAGTGCAGTTAGACCTCCCAGCCAGTCAGAGCAGAGTATTGCGTAGAGCGAGCAGTGTGGGAGAGAAGCAAACTGATCAGCAAAACCCAGCCACTCGGGCAAACCATGATCCAGAAGAGAGTAGCCACCAAACTGAGTCCTCAAGCAATGACATCTCAGGCTCATCATCAGCTGAACAGCTGACAATTGACGACATTGAGAATGTTTATGACAACATCAGTTACGAGGAACTGCAGGCCATGGGTTTGATTCGGCGAGATCAAGAGGTCAGCCACAGATCCTCAGGAACTACAGAGGTCAAACATGGCCCAGATACGCCAGTTTTGGTTGTTCCTCCATCAGAGACTGAGAGCTCCTCAGAAAGTAATAGATCCTCTGGCCAGGAAGGTGCCCTGTTTGGAACTTGTGATTTGCAAATTGTAGAGGAAGAAGAGAATATCTATGATACCTTCTTTTTCCTGAAGCCTACACAGCCGACTAAAAAAATGGTCAGACAGAACAGCATGCATGTGCCTGAACCAGACCCCGAAGGTGATGAGAGCTTGGGCGGCTCCGCTTCTGAGGAGAGCTTGCGTATGAAAGAGGAAAGAAAGGATGAGCAGTCTCCACTGTATGCTAGCAATACATCAGGCATAGAGACAGACTACTCCTCTTCCTCCACGTCAGAGACAGTTTCACAGCACATCACAACTGACCACACTTCCCAACAGGTAGAGGAGATCTGGAATGACCTGGAGAATTACATCCGAAATAATGAGAAGAAACAGGACAGATTACCAGCTGCATTTCCAGTCAGTGGGCAAGACTCGTTTGGTGTACATGACTCCCCAAAGAAATCTCATGAGTCCCCTCGAAAAGCACGAGACTCTCCACGCAAAAAGATCAACTCTCCCCACAAAACACAAGATTCTCCGTGCAAACAGAAGGGTGTGCCCAAAGTGAGCAACCCCCCTGTGCTGACCTCATCTCCAACTCCTAATCCTCCTCCTCAGTCTCTCAGTATCCCTGTAATTAAGGTTGCTGAACCTGTGCAAGAGGACAAAGATCTTAATCTTTCTCCCACAGCAACTCCTTCCCAGCCTCTTCCGCCCACCCCAGTACCTCAGCCAGGTACAGTGAAGAGCATCAGGAACAAACTGGCCAGGCTAAGCAGTGGAAGCTTCCGGATGGATGATGAGGACCTTCCACCTCAAAGGGATGCAGAACTTCAGGCACTTCTCTCTGGGCTGGATGCACCTCTCTTGCCCTTGGCATCCTCCAGCCTGCTGCTGGGTGGGGAGGCTGGAGACCAAGTGCTAGAGCTTGGTGAGAAAGGTAAGAATAGAGTCTTCCTCATGGCAAGGCAGTACAGTCAAAAGATCAAGAAGGCCAACCAACTGCTGAAGATGAAGAGTATGGACCAAGAACCCACCTGTGCACGATTGAGAACAGCGAGGCAGAAAGACCTTGCTGCCATCTTGGAGGAAAAGAAACAAGGCGGGGCTGCCATCGGTAAGGCTTGCTACAGTTAGAAAGTACTCTTAAGACGATGTTCTTCTGTTGTCCCAAATTGGTACTCTCGGTAGAAGTGGCAACATGATGTTAAATTACTATCCAGTAATTTAAAATAACAATTTGGCAACAGTTGGTAATTTTTTTTTTTTTTTGCAGAATCTGATCTCTCTATCTCTGCTTCCTTCTCTCTCTTTAACAGGTGCACGAATTGCTGAGTACTCACACTTATATGAGCAGGTGATGTTTAAGGAGCCTCCTGTTACTGCAGAGATGCAAAAGACTTTTTCCAGCATGGCAGGTCCTCATGCTCACTCCTCACGGCCCCTCTCAGGCCTAACCTCTTCTCCCTCCTTGCCTGACAGAACGACCCTGGAGGAAGATTGGCTAAATTGCACCTATAGTAATGGAGAACTTGCTGACTTTGTGTCTTGGCCATCTGAAGGAGAAGGGCGTGCCTCAACCCCCCAGCGACGACTGAACCCAGCAAGCTCCGTTCCTGCCTTGAAAAACCTCCCTCCCCCTCCAATCACTCCACCCAGTCAGCGCTGGAGCACTTGCGTGACCCCGGCCAGCAAAGATGACTCTACACACATTTATAGTTCACTAGGGTGCAACAGTTCTTCCAATGTGCCACCCTACAGCCGTTGTCAGTCCTCATCCTCGTTGGCCCTGCAGCCTGAGAAGGAGAATAGTGTGGGTGTGAGTAACCGGGGGTGGGAAGGGCAAAGAGGTTCAGGGGTCCCTACACAGACAGGGCGTGGCCTTGGACCTCGGCAGCACAGTCTGCCTGAGCGACCCAACCAGTTGACTTCTGACCTCTCAGTGAACAGTGACCTCACACTGCGGGACTCGCAGCAGGTTGTGGTGTTGAATAAGAAGATGCCACTGAGTGCACACAGTGCCACACAGAACTATCTGGCTAACTTCAAAGACAATGGAGACAATGATGATGATTATGTGGAGATCCGCTCGGAGGATGAAAGTGAGCGGGAAGCTGTTGTCTCAACCCATGCCCGAAGTTTGCCATGCACACCGGTTAAGACCTGCCATGGAAGTGATATCTCAGTGCCACTGAAGGGTTGCCAGTCCTCCGTGAACCCAGTGACATCCTTTAATGCACTGTCAGATTGTGGCCATCTGAATGAGTACCAGTGGAAAGAGCCAGAGGGAAGCCAGCAGGGACTTGGACAACCTAACATTGTCCAGTCACTGAGAGAGAAATTCCAGTGTCTTAGTTCTAGCAGCTTTGCATGAGCACTCCAAATTACTAGATCTATGACTTACACACTATTCACAATTCATAGAGTCCAATAAATGTAAATGCTCACATACCACATTACATAGTAACTACCAAATGCAAGAGTCCCACAAATCATTGTCTACCACACAATAGACACACTGGTTTACTATGACCTACATTCAGCATGCTGCAGGGCACACCAAGGACAGCACAATACAAACATAAACGCAACACTCACGTCACCTTTAAAGACACTTTTGCCGCTTTTTATATTAGGATCAAGAAGTCTTCCGCTCGTCTCTCCCTGACTTGAACAGCATACTACTGTAAATACTTGATGTCTGCTGCCAAATTTAGAGAATATTTCAGACTAAAATGCAATTTTTCAGTCTACAACTCTCATATATAAAACATATTTGAAATCATGTATGTTACCTTGGAGGCTTGAAGGCAGACAGTTGATTTAGTGCATACCAGCCTTTTTGTTAACATAATAATGCTATCTATTTCACTGGACAGTGACCACATCCCAACACATTCACTATTTCTCTGGAACAAGAAGAATGCAGATATGCGAAACCAAATGCTGTCTTCCTTATTTTCATGTTAAATATAAAATAAGTTCTTCTCTGATAGCTTTGATACTGAAAATTGACTGAGTTGGAAAGTGAAACTTACCATAAAGGTTTGAAGAGACTCTTCTTGGTCTTACAGCACTAGCTGTTATACTCATATGGATACTTACGCATAGGTGCTTTTCTCCTTGACATCCTAGACCAGACAACCTACTAAACATTTTAAGTCGACACAACATCCATGTAACACCATTTGGCAAATGATTTTTAATTTGAATAAATGTTCATAAGACATGGGGCAGACCTTATAATAACTTAATTTTTTTAAGTGAATTTAATGTATGTGTCTGACTACGTAAGCATTTACACATTCAGACCAACCATTCATAGGATAATAATTTAGTATTTGTTTTAAATGGAGCACAATATTGGCATTAGTTGATTTGATATCTACGCAGCTACTTCAATGTAGGGATGTTAGGTCAGTATTAGCCAGTGAACACTCATGTGATGGGCTGATTGGTGATCTTTGCATGCCATTCAAAGCCTGAGCATTCCCTATGCATTTTACAAGTCTGTACGTTAGGTACAAATATATTTATATTAGCAATAGATGTATTTTAAATAGAGTGAGAAGGAAGCTCAGCCATTCTCTAATTGCAAGTGAACAAACTATGTTTCTTCAAAAAGCAGTGAGTAACCATGCTTTTAACAGTACATTAGTATGGTAGCAACATCTCAACAGACTCTCAATAAGAATCAGTCATAGATCTATGTTTATCTTCGATGTGATTCTGACATATTGTAGCATTTGTAATATCACAAACATAGTATGGTTGGTAAAAAAAATAATTACAGTCACCTTTATTTCTTAAAAAAATGAAATCATCTTTTAATTGTAGGTTTTATCCTTAGTAAGGGACCATGTCTGAGAATTTTCCAGCTGAAGCTGACTGAAAGGAAAACTTTAGCTGGATGTATATTTGAGGTCAGTGTCTTGCAGTATCTGGTCAGTGTTCTGTTCTCAGCTTTGTTTTGCATTTGTTTACTCTACAGGAAGCCCCACCCTCACACCCATGTTTTTCACCACTGATAAAACAACTGTTCACAGTTCAGTTATCTTCTTCAAAGTGCTCACTTTTTGTCACCATTAAAAAAATGCTAAAAGTCAAAAATTATTTTAAAAAAGCACAAAAATTCATATTTTGATCATACACATTGTTTCAAAAAATGCTTTCACTTATTTATTTGGTTTTTGTCATTTACCCCTACTTAGACATCCTAATGAAAGATGAACTCTCCACTTTGTGAATGATAGAGTAAAACACTATTTATTTAAACTTTTGGCATCACCCACAAAACTGGGATGTTTTAAGAAATTTGATCCAAATACTTACTGTGAATTTTTAAAAAACTTGTTTTCCTCAAGCACTGTTCATAAATGTTACCTTATCAAGATAATGAATAAAAAAATTAAGATACCATGGCCTACTGTTCATATTAGTGTAAATATATATAGCACAACAGTTTTAGTGTGTCAATGAAGTATGTTTATATTTTGGGTTTGTTTTTTTTTGCATAATTTTTCCATTTGTACATGTTGATTTCTGTTTCACTGGTGGGGACTATTATCATTCATTGAGATTGTCTCTTTTTTGCACTTTCCTTTTTTATCATTTGATTTGTAAACACTTTGTAAAGATGTACATTTTAGGAATGCCATAAATATATGCTATAGATTTGCTCTACAAATGATTGAAAAGGTTAAATGAAATGTACTGTAATTTTTTTTAACTGCCTAGATGCCATTGCTCTAGAAAACAAATGTATTGGAGCTGAAAAATAAATGCTCAATTTAAAAAAATATATATTTTGTGTGCTTATTTGTTTATTGATTTGTTTGTTGATTCATTCATTTTCAATTAACATCAATCAAATCAGCCAAAGTTGTTAAAAAACAAAACAAAACCACAGATATTCTTCTCCCTATTACTATTATTATTGGGGGCCAAGCAGCGAAGCTGCATAGGCGCCCATTGTGTTTCTACCTTTTCTCCATCATCTTTTTCTTTTTCTTCCTCTGGCTAAGCTGTCACTGGCAGCCCCTTGAACCGTATGGTAAAAAGTTGTGAAATTTGGCACACTGATTGGGGACAGTCCCCCGATTCTCCTCGCCAAGTTTCATGTCTGCAGCTTGAGCACTCTACCGCCACCGATGGGTCAAATCTGAAGTACATTTATGCACATACCTTTTGAACTGTATGTCCGATCTTCAAAAATGAGGTACCACTGGATTCCTTGGGTCAAGGCAAGTTCAACGCACTTATGAGGTCATTATCTGCCATATTGGATTGTTTGCCATATTGGATTTTATCAAAATGTGCTTTTTCGCTACTCCTCAGACAAACTTTGTCATCTTTGGTCGAAAATCATGATTGTTATTTCAATTCATGCCTTTTTTGATCCTGAGGTCTGCACAGCAATTCAACAATTACTTCAGCATGCTTGCAGCTATATTTACTATTATTATTATTAGTAGTAGTAGTAGTAGTAATAGTATTACTTCCTTAAATATTCCTTAATATTTCCTTACTACTTTTCCTTCGGGCCATTGTTGATCTTCTGGATCTTGGACTTCAAATCAGTCCTCTGGGAGTTCAGGATCTAGTGAAGGATGTATTCTCCTCCAAGCAATGTTGCTTTGACAAGGGCTGCTACCTCGTGTGTTCCTGCTAGGCCTTCTAGGTGTTTGTTCAGTTCCAGAGAACGGCTTCCCAGGGCTCCAGTGACTACTGGGATGACTTGAGACTTCACATTTCAGATCTTTTGCAGTTCATGGCGCAGGTCATAGTGTTTGCTGATTTTCTCCTGCACCTCAGTTGAGACAGTCCCCTCACCTGGATAATTCCTCATGCAGGATGATCATTGCCCCTTTGGTTTCATTATCATCATCATCATTATTATTATTATCAGAAATGTTTAAAATGTCAAGGAAAATGTATTAAACTTGCGAGTACCTTACAAGCTTAGTAAATCAGCTGAGGTGCTGCTGTAATCAATGTCAAATTTTTACCTAAAATTCTAACTAGTACAGATATTAGGTAATTACTATAAATGTAGATTACTTGTTCGGACCGGATGGTTACCATGACAGCTTGAGGATTTGCATATTGGTACAAGAGACGGCCATCTGTCCACTGTAACTAATTTCCGAAAGTTTGACATACTTTTGCAATTCCATTTTATCAGTTTGCTCTGCTCCACTTATGTTTATTTGCAGAGCTCTTAAGCTGGAAAAAACGTAAGGTTTTGTTCGAAAGCCAAATATTTAGCCTATTTCTTACATCGATTTTTCTGTTTTAGTTATACAGCTAATATAATCGATCAAGATATTTAAACGGTTTGGTAAATTATTGTAATGACACCTAATACAGAATCATTTTCGACACAAAATTCAGCTTGACACAAACTCAAAGCCTTGCAGCGCTATCATGCTCTGTCATCATGTTCCATCTCCTGTAGATGCCGCTCTACTTGACTTGACTAAAATAAGACGAAAACGTCAGTGGTGATTTTGGGAAGTGTAGTTTATAACAATTGATTGAAATTCATTTTAATCTTTGGTTGCACACATTGAGAGGTAAATGCGCAACAATACTCCTCGGCATGATAATGTAATGATTTTGACTTACTGTGATACTGACAACACAATAATATTGCCTAAATAATTAGTTTGACGTATTCATCTGGAACATTCCAGACAATGTGTTCATTCACCCACAAATCCTTGCGCCTAACCGGTTTACCCACAATGCTGTGCGCTGCTTCCTTTCTTCTCTTCGAAAGTAGTGGTCGAAGATGTCGGCATTTGAGGGCCCGTTAAACGTGCTCGGTCAGAGAACGACGGGAGACTCCGTCCGGACACAAAATGGTAATATAATCGTTAGTTTCACGTAACATAGCAGTGATCCAAGGGCCATGCTAAGGCACTAGTTTGTCGGGTAGTTAGCTAAGATAGCTGCGTTAGTTGTCTGGAGCATACCCGTTTGCACGTGCAGAGAGCTTAGCTTCGTTGACTGTGATGCGACGGAACCTAGCACGCCGACTACTTAAAGTGAATTCATTTCTGACTAAATGGGAGGCTCGCACCTTAGTTACCCCGTGATATGCCCTAACGCTATTCCCTTTATCTTGAGAGATAATCTATTCCTATTTTTCTGATCGTTAACCATTGCTTATTATAGCATCCAGTGATCAGTGGGTGGTGGCTGTAGTTCGCCAGTCGTCACTCCGTTACTCCGCAGACACTTTGTTAACTGCATATTGCTGTACTAATAGTGCCAAATCATCGCTGGAGGCACGTTCAGACTTGTGGTAGATTCTGTCATGTAAGCTATCAGCAGTAACGTCTAACCATAAACACAACGCTGAGTATAATTATAACGCTGCTTGTCGTTAGGCTTTGTCATCTCCCTCAGCCGTCAGCGCGTAATAACTCTCATTTCTCCCTGTTCTGTTTCATGTACAGTCATGGCCGCAGCATCCATCGCTAACATCGTCAAGAGCTCTCTTGGCCCGGTCGGGCTCGATAAGATGTTGGTTGATGATATTGGCGTAAGTGTTTTGTAGGTTATCTCCATTTTGAAGAACGTTTTCCGTTCGCATTGGCTGTGTTAACGATTGAGCCTTTTGAACACCTGTCCGTTTGCTGTGTGTGACCACAGGACGTGACCATCACTAATGACGGAGCCACCATCCTGAAGCTGCTGGAGGTGGAGCACCCTGCCGCTAAGGTCCTGTGTGAGCTGGCAGACCTTCAGGACAAAGAAGTTGGAGATGGCACTACCTCTGTGGTGAGTACATTACTCAGGAATAAAAGTCAGTGCATGCATATTGTTGTTAGGCAGAAGAAAATAGTGATGAAGTTATCAAAGTTATAAAGTGTTAATATGTCTGTGGCTTTCCCCCGGGGAAATTTGTCGTTCTACATGGATATACCTTTTATACAAATAAGTTATTTCTCATTCAACATTGTTCTCTTGCATACTGTAAATCTGTTTCAATTTAAGTACAAATTGAAATGGCTTATCTACTGCTGCTGCCCTGTCTGCATTTCCTGTTTTAGTACTGCCCATCTGCTCTCTCTCCAGATGTGTGGCTATGCTAACAGGATATAGAGACGGTCTGTCAAAGTCAGAGGGGGGCATTCGGCCACACTTCTGCCTCCTCTACAAGAACTGACAGTACACTGAAGCAGGCTAAATTGTGTTTGGGGGGTTTTTTGTCATTGTTTTGTATAGCTCCTTATATTCCCTTCCTTTATGTATGTCTCAAGGTGATCATTGCTGCAGAGTTGCTGAAGAGTGCAGACGAGCTGGTAAAACAGAAAATCCACCCTACTTCCATCATTAGTGGATACAGACTGGCCTGCAAGTAAGAGCTTAAAATTGCTGACATGTTCACCTAACCGTACTGGATTACTTGGGCGTAAAACTGGAATTTTTAATTTTCGGTTCAAATCAAACTGTAAGTCGTTTGCAGGTTACTGTATTCTTGTGTTTCTTCAGTGACACTTCCTGTCATTAACTCCCATTTAAATTTGCTGCCTTGCCTGCGAGGTGGTATGTGCAGTTATACGCGTGGGAAACATCAAGACTGGTTCTGAGTCGTGACTGGAAGAGCTATACAACATTAGAAACAGCTACACCAGTACTATTCAGACCAAACACGCTGTATAATTTTGTCAAATTAACAAAAAGAGCCTTTTGTTACAAAGCTTGCTGAACTACAGGACTGTTAAATCTGAGAGTGATCTCTGTCCCTGTCCATTACCAGTTCTGACCAGGCATTATCTCACTGTCGTTTGTAGGGAGGCTGTTCGATACATCAACGAGAACCTGACCATTAGCACAGATGACCTGGGCCGTGACTGTCTGGTCAACGCTGCTAAGACCTCCATGTCCTCCAAGATCATCGGAGTGTATCCTTCCTTCAGCTCACTCGCTCACCAGTTAGACTTAGGTTTGAGAGAGTGCCGTGAGTGTTTTGGGACTGTAAAAATGTTTGTTTGTTTTTTTTTAATTTATTGCCTTAACCTCGGTCCCAGTGATGCAGACTTCTTTGCCAATATGGTGGTGGACGCAGCGTTGGCTGTGAAGTTTGTGGATGGCAAGGGCGTGCCCCGTTACCCCATCAACTCAGTCAACGTGCTGAAAGCCCACGGGAAGAGTCAAAAAGAGAGCTTCCTTGTCAATGGATATGCCCTCAACTGCACCGTGGGCTCTCAAGGTACCAAAGCATGACCACAGAATTCTCACCAAGTATGAAAAGTGGTGTATGAATTCTCAAAGATACACTGCCCTGTGGTTGTGTTGGGGGCAATTCCCTTGATCTGTTGAATAGTGTGAGTGCTCTTGTGAACCTAGGTCCATTTTTTTGTTCATTGATGCAGTGGGTGTCTTGAGAAGGACAGAAAAGATCAGTTAATGCTCCTTGTCATTAACTCCCATTTAAATTTGCTGCCTTGCCTGTCAGTCGCTAGTGCAGTTATACGCGTGGGAGACATCAAGGCTGGTTCTGAGTCGTTACTGGAGGAGCAGCAACATTAAAAACAGCTACACCAGTACTACTCAGACCACACACACACTGTTTTTCTCTGCTCTGACCTTCACATACTGCTGCCTGTGAGAGATGTGTGAATATTTCTCTCTCTCTTTTTTTTTTTTTTTTCCTCCACAGGTATGGTGAAGCGTGTGGTCAATGCCAAGGTGGCCTGTCTGGACTTCAGTCTTCAGAAGACCAAGATGAAACTGGGAGTGCAGGTGGTCATCAGTGACCCAGAGAAACTTGACCAGATCAGGCAAAGGTATGTATCCCACACGCGCTTCATAGGTTTACAAAAAGACAATTTTTTCCCACTCATGCTTATAAAGGAAATTAGATGTCTTGTTTTTCTCGGTATGTTTTTGTGGATGTGCATAATGGTGCAATACATCACTTGACTGTTTCCTGAAAGAAATTAATTGAAGTCAGAATCCACTGCTTTTACCCAGTGTAGATGTGGTAGTAAAAAGATCATCTCAGAATTTCTCTCTGTTTTGCTCACACTCTCAGGGAGTCTGACATCACTAAGGAGCGAATTCAGAAGATTCTGGCTGCAGGAGCCAATGTGGTCCTGACCACTGGGGGCATTGATGACATGTGCCTGAAGTACTTTGTGGACAGTGGAGCCATGGCCGTCAGAAGGGTGCTCAAGAGGGACCTCAAGCGCATCGCCAAGGCAACTGGAGGTGAGCAGACACCCCCTTCTTGTTCATTTCTGTCCCATGGTGTCCTTTAACCAATCAAAAAATCTGTGTGCAGACAAGCAGTTCTCCTAAGGCTGTTTGTATTCCAGTGTGTTTTTAGATTACAAAATCAACATCATAGTCAAACAATTCTTGAAGGAGGACAAGTGAACTATTTATGTGTGCTTGAACAATCCACGGGCTGGGAGGGGGGGAAAGAAATTGCGCTCAAATTTCTCTTGTCCTTATTGCCCCTGAACAGCCACCATCTGCCCATCACTGTCTAATCTGGAGGGAGAGGAGACGTTTGAGGCGTCCATGCTGGGGCAGGCAGAGGAGGTGGTGCAGGAGCGAGTGTGTGATGATGAACTCATCCTTATCAAAAAGTAAGGGCATGAGTCTGCGGTTTTTACCAACAGCCAGGAATGTGTCTTGTCCCTATTTAAACAAATGCAAATCTAATGTCTGCACTAGCACAGTGAGGATGGAAGTAACGGATATCATGTATCCAGCTTCTCTTGTCTACTCGAAGCATTAAATACTAAACTTACCTTACTGGTGTTTAAATAACGCACTCATCTCTCTTCCTCTCCTCCACCCCTCTCTCGCAGTACCAAGGCCCGTACGTCGGCGTCTATAATCCTGCGTGGAGCGAACGACTTCATGTGTGACGAGATGGAACGCTCTCTGCATGACGCCCTGTGTGTGGTCAAGAGAGTGCTAGAGTCCAAGTCAGTGGTGCCAGGAGGGGGCGCTGTAGAAGCTGCACTGTCCATATATTTGGAGAACTATGCCACGAGCATGGTGAGGAAATAGTAACTATATAATAATAACTAAATAGCATCTTGGACGGTTTTAGTTCATCAGACTACCGTTGGAGCATCCCTTGGTTCATTTGTACCCTTATGATTGATTTTGGCAGGGCTCACGTGAGCAGCTGGCGATAGCTGAGTTTGCTCGCTCTCTGCTGGTAATCCCCAAAACGCTAGCTGTAAACGCAGCACAGGACTCCACTGACCTGGTGGCCAAACTACGGGCTTTCCACAATGAGGCCCAAGTCAACCCTGAACGCAAGAACCTGAAATGGTGAGCATCTTTCACTGGGAATACAGAAGTCTTATTAGATAAATTTGACTTTGAATTGAGTGCACTGATCTCATGTTGTTCATGTATCCCCTCTGTACTTCAAATTTTTGATTTTGTGTGGTCAAAGAATCTCATGCATAAATGGTGTGAATAAGATACTGAATGCTTGTTTTCTCCTGTGTGTAGGATTGGTCTTGATTTGGTGAATGGGAAACCTAGAGATAATAAACAGGCCGGAGTCTATGAGCCAACCATGGTTAAAACGAAAAGCCTGAAGTTTGCCACGGAAGCCGCCATCACCATCCTTCGTATCGATGACCTTATCAAGCTCTTCCCTGATCAGAAAGAGGGCGGACCCTCCTACCAGGACGCTGTCCAGTCGGGATCTCTGGAGGAGTAAAGTCACCTGTCAACTCTCCTGGATTTGTTAGTGTATTTATATAAAAACAACCCAGAGCTTGGCTGTCCTAGTGTAGATGCTGCACTTTGCTTGTGTTACGTTTCGTTTTTCTTTTGCTGCCATGGTGACATTGCCATGGGATCTGTAACAAACGACTGACTGTTTTTGGACACTTAAGGAGAATAAACCCAGATGGTTGTAATTAACGTCTGTTTTGTTTACTTCGAATTGTATGGTGTATTTTGTTGTCCACCCCACCTACCTCCTGTTATAACCTACACATAACGTAACCTATTCAAATAACAGAGAGGAGATAAAAAAAGAACTATTGGAAAGATTTATATGTGAGTTTTGTTGTGGCTTAATAAAACAAAACTTTGTCTTGGGACAAATGTTCCTTGTATCCAAAAGTAAAGGCACAGAAAATGCTTTCATTTTATTTAATTTGGAAAAAGTAGCACATGTAAGTTACTATTTAAACAGAACAATAAATACAAACAAAGCATAAGTCCTGATTATTTTATACTCCTGAAAATAAATGAACAAAATTTCCAGTCACTGGAAACTGGCTTTGGAGCACCACTAGACTGAATCCAGACCTATGCTGGTTTGTGAGGCAGAGGGGTTCTTTCAAAGTACACAAACACCTGTCTTCAAACTATGAGCGTTGGTTTCTCATAGGAGGAGAAAATGCCAACGCCAAATCAGGCACAATTTGGATTCTGTATGAATGTTAAACGACAATTAACAAAAGTAGCAAGCTAAATCATTTTGGAAAAGTGCACCACCTCGCTCTTTCCTTACCTGTGAACCAACATTTCAGTCTTTTTCAATGACAATAGTTAAGTCAATATTGTCCTGCTCAAAAACTCCCCCACTTGTTGAAATGCATAATTTCTCCCAACCATATGACTAATCATTCTTCTTCTCATGACATCAGGTCATGAAAAGTACACTCTTGGAAACCTTGGAAATTCATTATTCACAAACACCTGCAGACAGCTAAACCTACACATTTATTCATTCAGTTTAGCATGACACCATTTTTAAAAATTTAAAACAGAAATATAAAAATTAAAAAATTTAAAACACATCTCCTCTGCACCATAAACACTGCTCTACATATGGACACAGGACATTCTGAGGGCAGACCACTTCAGTGAGACTGCTCATACCCATCAAATCTTCATGAGATTCTGAGCAATAAAGTGAAAGTCAAGTGAAAAGCTTCTTCAGACTTTTTGGGAATTGTATTGGTGACTGAACGGGAAGTAAAAACTAAGAATTCACTAGATTAAAATGTCCGTGAGCTTTGACCTCACAGCTCCTGCGTGTTTTCAGACCTGCTGGCATTGCTTGGGGTCACCGTGGATCCAATGGCAGATCTGAGCATACTTGAGTGGCGTGATCCTCACGGCTACATTGTAGTCCTGCTGCCTTCCGTTCACCTCTACCGACTGGTGACCGGTGAACACTCCTATCACCTTCCGTTTCCACTTAGCCCGTTCTCCCTGCTTTCTGTTTGGATCCCGAAGCCGAACATACACCCCTGCCCCACTGGATCCCTTCTCGGCATCACAGTACTGGTATATCAGGTGGTTAGACTCCTCTGACACAGAGCAGAACCTATAGACAACTGTCCCTGACTGGTCATCATCAAAGCCTGAGAAGTGGATCCTTCCTGCAGGGATCTCCTTGATGGCAGGAACCACTCCAAGATCCATATATTTCATCTTATGGGGTCGTTTCAACTCTAAGAGGGCATAGTTGTAGTCCACGGCAATGTTCTGCCCTACAGCCTTGATCCATCCTTTGGGCACTTGTGTCAGTTTAACACGTGTCCAGCGGAAAGATGGCTGTTTCGTTTCTGTGCTTGTCATAGTAGGTTGTTTGGACTTTGCACTACGCCGAGGACGATTCTTTCTCCTCTTCCCTCTCCTCTTCTCTCTTTCCTTTCCCTTAACTCTCATACCATCCTTCTGTCGTCTCTTGCCTCCTCGACGGCCACCGCCTCTGCGTTTGGAGCGTAGTTTCAGGACCCCGACACGTAATCTCTTGCTCTCCTTCAGGTAGTCTTGACCATCATGGACGCAATGGGCTGCAGTCAGGACATGCCTGGGTGATACTAGGATCCCAGAGCAGCCAGTTGAGAGCTTCACTGAGGCTGCAAATGGATACTTAGTGGCAAAATGTTTGTCTGTGATCACAAAGCGACCATCCATGCCGTAAACTTGTCGTTTCCTACGTATAGTCTGATCGCTGATTGCGGAGGTTTGGGTGGATGTGTTTATTGGGTGTAGCCCTTGCAGTGAAACCTCGGTAAGCGTTCGTGTCCCATTCTCATAAACCGTCTCATAGGAAAGGAGTCTTTCGAGGTCTGCCGTCCCAGGTTCTGGAAAGCCCGATTGGCATTCAATCCCACACATCACACTTGCCTTGCTGGAGTCTTCACCTTGGAAATCTGGGTTATGCAGTGGTGCTGTATGTCTGTCCAGGACCAGGGGTACGTTTGTCTGTATCCAGTTATACTCTTCATTGCCATCACCAGAACCCCAGACAACCGGCAGAACCAGGCCCAACCCCATCACACACAGCAAGAGAGACCACAGGTCTGGACCCATCATACTGCTCCACCAGGATCTGAGACAACACAAAAAGAGGAGACAGCAGCATGAGACACAGTAACAGACATGGATGAGGTAGGTGTACAGCTCTACTGAGAGACAACACACAGCAGAAAGAGAAGCAATGATATGGTACATGGCACACAACAGGAAAACAAGGCAGCAAAACTGAGCCTACAGCAGAGGTATGGGCTAGCAGTGAGAGACAGCAGTACCAGAGCCTAGGACCAAGGTCCCACGGAATATTGTTTGAAATAAATAAGAAAAAAAAAACAATGCTGTGAAAAGAGCAAGACGGAAAGAAAAAATGAAAGTAACCAGGAGATGAATACACCATAACAAAATAATACTCCATAATATACCAGCAATTTTTTGAAAGGGACAACGGGCTGGGAATGCTAATGGACAGTATATTTTTTATGAAGTCCATTTTTACAGTATTTTACAATTGATAGATACAATCTACACACTTCCCGCACTCTCAAACATTGCTAAAAATAAAGGAAGTATAGATTGGGCAGCCTAAAACTGGTATCTGTAATAAATGGCACTCAGAATGATGGATTTGCACGTGCATTTAAAAGAATTCAACCATATCTATCACATCTTCTCTTCTTTTTTTCAAAACCAAATAATGAAACATTGAAGTAAAAAAGCAAAAAGTAAAAGTAAAGTAAAATCATAATATCAAAGCAGACCTCATCCATTTTCCATGCTGATATGGTGCAACTTATGTGTGTACACATTGTGGATGGGTCTCCTTACAGTTGTGTGCATAGATATGGCGGAAGGTGGCGCCAGAAGTTTGCGTTTGGATTGATCTTCACGGATACTTTACTCTTAATTGAGTCTTTAGTAACTTGAGGATCCTTTTTTGGTTACGGGTTCGTGGTGCGGTCATTCATCAAACTGATGTAACCTCGCTCTATACAACTATTTTAAACTATGTGGCCGTTATACTGTGCCATTATAAGCAATTTACACTGAGGATGCATTTAAATTGTCCAAAACATTTGTCTGTGATATGATCAAAAGAAAATCTATTAGAAGGCAAATGAAAAAAGGGAAAAAGTGGAACTATAGAGTATTAGATTATTACGGAAATAGAAACAAACACAACTCGCTCAACCATCACGTGAATATCTAATGACAATCACAAAATACCATTCGGAAATAAAAACCAATACTATTAGTTACATAGACTAGCGACACTTTCCATAAATATTTCCGCTAGCCAAAATGAACACGTTGCAAGAAAGTTCGTGCACAAATGATCTCAGTCTAGCCTTTTAGCAGCAGTGATTTAATATAATCAATAATTTGATCTGAAGCTCTGGAAAAAATATACATACCTGCAAGCATTCGTCAGAGACTTGGGTGCCAGATGCCGCGTTTGTACTGACTTCTAATTCGATTTCCTAATGGGAAATCTGTAATTTTATATTATGTTCCAAGCGGTGCGACACTCTCTTACTCCCCTCATTTCCCGTATATCAAAGAGACAGAAAAACACGCGGAGCAGACAGTAGTAAAGCAGGTCCACATCAACATCGGCTTAGTGATGGAAGTGACAAAAAGTTATTGATGCTGATTAAAATTAAACTTTATGCATAGGCTGCAAAGCGCTACCAAAGGGGAGGGACTTGGAAGATGTGAGTAACCACGTGAAGTGTGAATAACTGTGCACATCACTGGTTTGGCAAAGGGAGGCTCGTTTTAAAAAGGTTTGGCAAAGGGTGGCTCGTTTTAAAACTGATGGGAGAAAAAGTTCGTGTTTTGACCGGAAAGACCGTTGTTACTGAGGTAAATGCTTTCTTTTATCTGCAAAGTAAACTGTTCCTCACACATGCACAGACACCCTTGTGTTTACTCATACTTTAATTTCAGTTTGTGTGGTAATATTTACACGTAGTGTATGGCATGTATAATACTAGTAACTATTATTAAGTTAGCTTTGGAGTTGCAACCAAGTTTATAAATATGTCTCACATGTTTAATCATAATATTACTCCTCTCTCAGCAGAAAGGTCTTTTATCTCCAACTCCAACACACTGGCTAGCCAAAGCAGACCACCAACACTTACCTAAAGCTTACTCTCTAACTGAAATCCGCACTGCTGAAACTGGTCCAGTGTGTCTGCTGCCTGCAGTCTGCTATAATAAACATTCACACTTTCTGTCTTTGCCAGGTTTCACCGCTAACAGTAGACTTCAGAGAGCCACACACATGGACACACACACACACACACACACACACACACACACACACACACACACACACACACACACAATATGAACCAAGAGTTGTCTATACATACTCTCATATTCCCACTATCAAACAGTACACACACTACATACAGATATGCTCACCTCTTCATATTGCACTCACATACACACACATCTACATATGTATGCATTAACACAAGACACAGTTTCAGTGTACAGAAACAGCGCACAGTAAAATGGGTACAAATCCTTCTTTCTCTGCCAGACCACAAAAATGAAGTTCCACCTTAAAGCAAGAGAAGACAAATTTAAGATCAAATCAAAACAACCAATGAAACATGTCACCACAAAAGTAAGCACACATATAACACACATTGGCATGTGTACAGAGGCCACGTCTACTGCTGGTTTTAAACAGGTCTCAGTAGGAAACAATCGAGTTCCAACACTTCATCGTTTTGTTTGCAGTAATTGTTTTTGCCAGCATTTCTGTTAATACGAATTGTTTTGAATTAGCTGTTTTGAATTATTTATTATACATGCCAGTAGCTTGAGTGATATTTCAATTTTCAACTATGAATGAGAATATAGTATACTAAATAGTAGAGAGGTTTTTGCATGTGTGTGCATGCGTGTGTGTGTGCATGTGTGTGCGTGTGCACTCAGGGCAGGTTGATCAGTTATGTGATCATTTCCCATAGTGTCCTTGACTTTCTCTCTCCTCTGGGACCAGTTGGTTTAGGTGCTCCTATAAGGCAGTGTTCACTCTGATCTGGGCATCTCAGGTTAGGGCTTCATGGAACAGTTGACACAGGCCTACACAGAACCCGGATTCACAGGCACTGTCCTACAGCTCAGTCCAACCAGTCCCTGGCAAAACTCAACCCCGAAACTCAACACAGCACCAAGCACTTCCTGACAAAGCTCACATCTAACAACATCTCATAAATATCGGGTCTATGATTAAGGTACAAACCTAAGTGGTTTGAAACACACAAGGTGCTAAATTGCTAAATTACTAGAGCATTAAAGATCCGAATCCCTCAAAATAACAACATTTTTTTTGGTTGTTTATCCACAGAATTCCGCTTTCAGTAGTCACTTTGTGAATATCTTGAGTCCATATAATGAATTGAAGCTCATTAAACAGGGTAAGAGTGGGGATAAGCATACCCATAAACAAATACATTTTTACTAATGTTGTTTAACTCACTGTGTTGTAATAGGAGCAGGTGTGTACTTCAGTTAAAATTCAATATTTACATCATTCCAATCAAGTTTTAAGGATTAGTAATGGTCTGTCTTGGAAGTGTTATGCTTAGGACAATGAAAGTGAACGTGTATGTTTTTAAAAGATTTTAATCTCCAGAAAAGTCGTCTACAACCACAAAATTCAGCATACACGAGTCAGTTTACAGTTTACAAAGCGAATTTTAACAGTCTCTTGCATTGCAAATGTGCATTCTGTTTCATTTCTACAATAACGTTTGTCAGAGGGCATGTACATTGCCTACGGGTTTAAAACATTCTGTGTCTGTTAAATTATCTTTAATACACACTAACACACAACCTAATGACATTCCGGACAGTCACATCACTCACATACCTAAGTTACAGGTGGCTACGGCTAATGCAGGTTTCTGTAAGTATATGGTGAATTACCATAGTAACACGGGCAGTTTAAGTAGACTAGTTAGCTTCCTAGTACACTTACAAACCAGACCACAGTTCCATACATCCTGTCAAGTCTCACATCACTTCACACATTCATTCATTATACACATAATCGCTCTCTTACACTTTTAGACCCATTATTCCCCTACAACAAAAAAATACAGCACAGTCAGCCAGTCAGTTTGATTACAAAGTGAACTGTAACAGATTCTTACATGATGTATGTGTGCTTTGTTGAACTGGAGACCCCAGTGTTGGCCCAGCATCAGTTTCAGTGGCCATCTAATATCTCATCTGTATTACAGTGAATGACCTTGATAATAAAGCGCTTCCACAACAACAAAACAAAACAGAATGAATAAGAATAAATCAATAAATAAGTAAGTAAATGAATAAATAATAAACAAAGGGATGGAAGGGAGTGTCCACCTCCATGGCAAACATTACTATGAGGGCCACACATTCATCTGTGTTCTGCAAAGCTGTGTGAATGCTGTACTTTGTGAAGCCATGTATCTTTGGTGGGGATTTATAATCAGATTAAGAGAAAAAGGCTTGGGAACACAGACTACTGAAAAAGAATGTATTATCACGCACGTCTGTTTTAAACTCTCATAATGAATTTATGATTTTAAGAAATGTGAAAGCAACACTGAAACTGTATACTTACCTGGCAAGGGAGACACAATGATTACGAAGGTGGTTCACCCAGGGTGAGGCTTAGCCATTGCACTTGGGCTAAGCTGACCTCTGCAAATTCCCCAAAGGCGGGAATCTCGACTGCATAATTTGCAGTAGTGGGGGACTGCATTCGCGCTCTCTTCTGAACTTAGCCTCTGGTAGCTCGCCGTGATCGTATAGTGGTTAGTACTCTGCGTTGTGGCCGCAGCAACCCCGGTTCGAATCCGGGTCACGGCAAGGATGTTCCCTGGCACAGCAATGAGGTGGATCTTTTGGGGCAGCCGTGATCTAAAGGTTAGAGAACCGGGCTTGTGACTGGAGGGTTGCTGGTTCGATTCCCAGGCCCAACATCCACGGCTGTGTGCCCTTGAGCAAGGCACTTAACCCTAACGCTCCCCGGGGGCAGAGGAATGCTGCCCACTGCTCCTGCGTCTGTTGTGTGTGTTCACTACTGGTGTGTTGGATGGGTTAAATGCAGAGAAAAATTCACTGCTTACTGTTCACAGTGTGTGTGTGCAATCACGGAGAATTTACATTTATATATGACTCCACATTGACTAATATATTATAGGCCTGCGTCTCAAACATATTGGCACTGATTCATACATGAACTGTTTTAAGGGTCAGAGTGTGTGGGAACACAAAAGAGGATACTTCTTTTAGTGTGCCTCGATGTAGCAAGACAGAAGAATTATGTTACGTTGCTATAGCCAACAGTTATATTATATTGCTATATTTCTGAATGTATCAAGGGAGAAGAATTATGTTAGCCTGCTGTAGTCAACAGTGAACACCAGTGGCCTAATGTGCATTATTTAACTCTGTATGTGGCATGAGGGGAATGACATAGTTCACTTATGTCGTGGAGGAGATCTTTAACGGTTATCCCTGTTAACAGTTTTCGTTTTATCCACACAGGCCAGAACTGTGAAGGGGTGGTCACACGGTAGTACCTGGACAATCTGAAGTCTGTGTATTCATTTGCTGAGACTCTTCTGACAAGAACTTTTAGACCCCTCTGGCCGGAATATCGGACTAAAGGATGCTGAAAAAGACTTTTAGTCATTTTTTATCTCTTCTCTTTCACCAAAAATTTTCTTCCACAACAAAGACTTCAATAGTTTCTCAGGAAAGGTTACACTGCGGGAGGAGTGCAGAGTTTTACAGTTCATGTGTGTGTGTGTGTGTGAGTTACAACTGCTGAGTGTTAAAACCGCTAATATGTGCTAAACTTTTGTGGCATAAACAATGATCAACACAACAATTACCTCCACCATGACAGCAAAGTGAGTCTATAGTCCCATAATCTAAAGCTATCATGTACCCTCTTCTGTCACAAAAATAAGCGCTAAGTAGAGAGTATATCTCCGTAATAAAAGTAAATGCACACAGGATAGCATCAGCATAGATTTTTAGTATTTATAAAGAAGTCCCATGAAGTATGCGTCATAGAAAGACACGTAGTACATTGGAGCCTTTGAATTATCATGACAGTTGGTAGGGGTCAAGTGAAGGGGGGGGGGGGGTAAGTTTGTGGCTGTGGAGGTAAGGGTTTCACAGAAAAAGTCAGCTGTGAGGTGCTTCTTGAAGATTTTGAAGGAGTCGAGAAACTGAATGGAACTGAGTAACTCATTCCATCGCCCATGAATGCAAAGAGTTCAGTTTGTGCCTTTCTGCTGCATGGTGGTGGAATTGCCAAATAGTGTTCCATTACAAACTGTAGTGGGCAGGATGGAACCTAGGTCTCAGTGAGTGACCAATGTATGTAGGCACGGATCCACTGGTCGCTTTGAAAGCCAGGTTCAGGGACTTGAAGTTGACTTGAGCAGATACAAGGGGAAGTGAAAGGAGATGAAGAGGGATGTGATGTGTGCTTGCTTTGGCTGATTGAAGACTGCACATGCAGTGGTATTTGAATGATCTGGAGTGGTTTGGTAGCACATCATAGTAGAACTGCCAGGAGAGAGTTGTAGTAGTCCAGCCTTGAGATTACAGGTGCCTGGACAAGGATTTTGGCTTTATTCTCTGACAGATTAGGGATGCAATGGTACACGGTATGTTGTCGAACCATTCGGTTCGCCCCCTTCGGTTCAATAAGCACACGTGAGATTTCGAGAATAAGGTCCTAATATTACGAAAATAAAGTCATTGTTGAGAAACAAGTCATAATACTACGTGAATAAAGCCATAACTTAATGAGAATAAAGTCATAATATGTCAAGAAAAAAAGTAATAATATTACAAGAATAAAGTCATAATTTTACGAAAAAATCATAATATTACGAGAATAAAATTGTAAAAATTTGAGGGAAAAAAAACATAATTTTTAGGAAAATATATTACCAGCAACCAACAAAACAGGCAAGAGGACAGTCAATGACACCCTCAGCCTGCTTCTAGTAACTGCTGTTTGTCTCAGGCGTCATTATTTGTGAAACCTATACTAAAGTATAACTTCAAGATTCTCCACGTTCCTCATTTTAACGCAGGTGGCAGGCTGCTCTTCTGATATTTTCCCTCTAAAATGACACGTGGCCTAAAATTGCGACTTTATTCTCATAATATTATGACTTTTTTTCTCGTAAAATTGTGACTTTATTCTTGTTATATAGTGACTTTTTTCTTGTAAAATTACGAATTTATCGAGAATAAAGCTGTAATATTACGACCTTATTCTCGAAATCTCAGAAGATAGACAGATACTTTGTTGATCCCGAAGGAAATCTCAGAATGTTTTTTCTTAAATGTAGCCCTAATATTCCATTGTACAAATCTGCTGTGTAGGAAAATTTTCAATACGATGACGAAGGTAAGAAGAACGTAAACAAACAAGCCATGGGCCCACTTTACCGCTCCATCCCTATGACAGATATGATCTGACTTTCATGATGTTGAACAGAATGAATCTGTAGGATTTGGAGATTGCTGCAATGTGATCAGTTATGGTCAGCTGGTTGTCTACCACTGTGCTTAAGTTTCTGGTAGACTTTGTCAGTAGTAGTGAAGATGAGCTGAGCTGAACAGAGATGCTATGATGAATCAAAGGATTGGCTGAGATGACCAGGGGTTCTGTTTTTGACAGGCTGGAATGTCAGTGAGGCCTGCAGACATGTGTGTTGAGATTGTGCTGTCACTCTGTCTGTCTGCTGGATGACAGAGCCCAGTGAGGTGGTGTACAATGAAAAGAGGAGAGATCCGAGCACTGATCCTTGAGGCATTCCAGTTGTTTGGAGACCACACCACTCCACAACACACCGTAGGATCTCCCTTAGAAGTGGGACTCAACCTATCTCCACCTGAGGGCCGTTCCTGTAATGCCAAGGCCAGAGAGCTGCATTAATGGTAGTAGTGGTTTAATTTGATCTCTGTTTGTTTTTCTTATTGCAGTGGTAAAGGAATGGAAAGAAAGAATTTAAGACCGTTCTCTCTTCAGGTTACACTCTGCAGGGTTCACAGGGATCACAGAGCATTGCTAACACAATCATTAAATTGTATAATGTAGCCCTGACACACTAGCATGCATTTTCTGTAAAAATGTTGATTCAAAAAGGCCTGAAGTCCAAATATGATGACAGAGATATCAGATTTTGGCAAGCCACTGTTTAAATTCTCCTCCAGAGGTTATGACTGTCGTTTCCAATATTATTTAATGTGTAAGATCCAAATATTATTTAATATGTAAGATCTTATAGCTGTCCATGACTCAACCCTTTAAATGGTTTGTGGGTACAGGCATGTAAATATTTGTCTTGAACTAAAGTGGGTACAAACATGTGAACACTCAAGCTGTCTAGCAGTCAAGTGGGTATGAACATGTAAATATTCCTCTTGGACTGGTGCTATTCTGTGAGTGCCATTCTGTAACCTCCCATCATTTTGGAAGAGCACTAACACTCCTATAGCCAATGTTACCTATGGACACCCTGTTCAATAGCATGCCTATTGTTTGAGTGTGCTAATACACACAGTTTTGGAGACTTGCAACGTATCTTTTAGAGAATAAATACTTTTTAAACAGTACTTGCTTTGCTGTTGCCTTTGCACGAATGCAGGAAAGATCATCTTAACACTGCTGCAGAACGAGCTGATAATCGTGGACTTCAGCATGTTCTGACATTTTCATGTTTACGGTTAGGCCGAACAGATTACAGATTGTACAATGAATATTTTTCATGTCTGCAATTTTCCAACAGGCCCTAAAAAAGGACTTAAGGCATAGGGCCTGCTGTGATTTATTCTTAGTCCAGACTTAGCCCACGTTTTTGATTTCCCTCCATAAAAATCCTCCAATGTGTTTTTAGTTCTTTCAGTCCACTTATTTCTTCCTCAGAGGAATTATGTGATTGTTTGTGATGTCCAAGCTACAGAGGAATGTCTGCATATGTGTCAAAGAGAAACAGAGACTTTCCCTCTGTTCTCCTCAGTTTGGAGTAAAGAGGAAAAATCTATAAAAGCTTAATGCATTTTGAATTGAACATTTAATTGTAGTATTATGATTAAAAATAATTTTAGTTGCAATGCTTTGCAAATATGACCTCTTTTTTTCTTTGTAAAATGTAAAAGTTTTAAAAATTTCAAGTGTGAAGGAGATCTGAGTTGCTGTTGTAGGAGTTTGGTAATTTGGTTTAGTCTGCTGTGTCAGAACTGAACGTACCTCTTCACTAGTTGATAATACAATGTTCTTGTGAAGAGTGTAGTCATTCCATTGTTAAACACAGATGAAAAATTGGACTTGAGAAATCACTCTAGCGTTTATAAAACAAACTTACAAATATTTATTGATAAACCTCCAGTATCCCTTTGCTCAATTGCCTTTCTTGTATCCATTTCTCCTCAAGTGTCTGCTTGCCGTTGTATTACATCTTGCAAAACCTATGTCCAGGAGACCTCAGAGCAGAGCACAAAACATTCTGGTAAACCAATGTTTTACAGAAATATATTCCTTTTAATTCAACAGAATATGCAAAATGCACCCAGTTTGCAAAAAAAAAAACCGAAACAATTCTGAGGACAGTTTCATTGGTATGGATAGTTGAATTTGAATGAAATATTAAATCACAGTATTATCATTTTATCTTTAATATAAATGATTTGTTTGATGATGTTAGGGTAAAGTCATCTTGTAAAAGTGGATAAACATTGCAATATTCCAGAAAAGGTTACAGTCATGCTAAGGCACTTATTCCTCATAAAATGACAGCAGTGTTTAGACAGATGAAAAGTAATGTGAAGAGATTCCATTTCTTACAGTTCAAGTGGCCAAAACTGCCCAAACCTGGAGAGTCACTCTTACATTCAAGGAGTTACTTTCATATGAAATTAAAAATCTCTTTGGCCTTAGTTATGGATCTCCAGTAGCATAAGGACCTGGCCGAGAGAAGGACATTTTCAAGTGAAAAATGAACTCTTGTCAGCTTACTACATGGATCTCATTGTCCAGCCGCTGAACTGCAGTTTTTGTCTGGCATTTTGCATTTCCATTCCCGGTCAAATAAACATGCCTGAGATCAGCTAACAGTGAGAATATGTGGCTAAACTGCAGTAAACACACAGGCAGGGATCAACAGAAATCATAGCTCAAGATAGTTGGAAAGCTTACCAAGACCATTTGCCTCCTCTGAAATTTACATCAAAGCATCACAAAATTTGATACTGCCAAAGAGTGAAATGAATTATCTGGGACAGACACACAAACACACACAGACAAGCACAAACTCATATGCACACTTGTGTTCATACACACACACACACACACACACACACACACAAATGAGAGGAAATGACATTTAAACACTTCTTGTTTAGGCGTGGATCCTTCCTGTAGCACAGTTTACCATTCATTCAAAGCATGATTCATTCAAGGCAGAGGATTAAGCTTTAATGACTCTCACTTTCTGAGGTTATTAATGTGAAGTCAAACACAGGTTCCATTTGTAAACAGAGTGTTCTCTGAGATGTTCTTTTGCTCTGAAACCTGATAGCATTAGTGCTTTCTCACTGAAAGAGCTGTCTATCAGCTCCTGATAAAGAAGGTCGTGTTCGTTTTTTAAATAGCTGGTTTAAAGTTGTATTGTAAATGTCAGCCTAAAGTATGATGAGTGATGTGGGTCTTAATGGTGCTTCTATGAACCTAAAAATACACAGCCACCTTTAAAACACTCACGCACAAACTGTAATCGCTGGATTAAATGACCAAGTCATAGGCAGTGAGGGTACTATGAACCTCCCTTTACAAAAACACACGCCAAGTGCTTGTAATACCATAATGAAATCTCTAATAAAGTCAAAGCAAAGGGTTAAGCAAGACATAGAAATGTAGCAGCAGAAAAAGTTAACATATGAAATCTAACTTTTTTGGCCAGCTGTGGAGGAGAGAGGAGAGACACTGTATTTTATCAATGTGACATGGGCAGAAATTGGTTCTCAGGGTTTGGTGTTGATCTAAAATTTCAGCTATGTTTTTTTCCTCACACCATAATAATAGGGATTCTTTGATTTTCTTTAATGGTTCACAAAGGTATTGTATTGGAGTTGTATTGGTTTCAAACCACTGGGTGTGTCTGGGCTGTGAGGTTGTAGACGAGTCCAGTCCCTCTCTCTCTCTTTCTCTCTCTCTCCCTCTCTCTCTCTCTCTCTCTCTCTCTTTCTCTCCCTCCCTCACACACACACACACACACACACACACACAAACACACACACACATGTTTGCTGCTTAGTGTCACATGTTGGAGGGGAGGTATTTGCTGAAATGCTGCACTGAATTAGGTTGAAACACCATTTCTGTATGAGAAACCCTGAAGACAGACAGAGAAATCTGGTACGGAGGAGCTGACTCCAGATGAACAGAATGTTTGATCTGGCAACACAGACAAATCACTTAGAAGGGTTTTTCCCTCAAAACATCCACATAACTTGGCTGGAACACTGAGGTATACACACACGCACACACACACACACACACACACACACACACACACACACACACACACACACATTCCTTAGTAACTAATTACTTTTATATGCAGTAATTGCTAAAGTAATTCAATTACTTTTGAAAGAAGTAACTAGTAATTGTAACTAATTACTAATTTTCAGTAACTTGCACAACACTGGTCATAAATAAATGGTTTGTGTCCTCATGTGACTTTGTTCAATGACATCCCCTAAACCAGTGCTCTAATGATGACTATACAAAACTTATACCGTAAAGATGAAAGACATTTTATTTGAAAATGTTTTTGTTGTTTTGCTGCAATTAAACAGAGACGACAAGGTTATTACACAATGTTTACTCTCATTTCATGGTATAAAATTGTTTATGGATTATCTTTGTTAAATTAGTTTTTTTTAATGTTTTGATCTGTCGTTTTAAAACTAATTAAAAAATGATGATACATATATGTTTTATACCACAAAAGACAGTAAACATTGTGTAATGAGCTTGTTCTCTCTGCTTAATGAAAATGCACACATACACACACACACACACACACACACACACACTAAAAGAGGATGACATTATTGACCTGAGGAAAAAATATAATCTGTGGATACCTCCTACATGGTTTTGTATCGGAGTTAGTGGGTGTATGTGTGTGTGTGTGGCCTGAGTGCTGTGCATAAAAACAATGCTCTCTGACTCACAGACAGACAAATAGAGACACTGGGAATTAACAAGTCCACAGTGAGTCTAATACCGTGAGTCTGTTTCTCACACATAAACCACTGACACAGAGTCAGTGTAGAGTTACAGCACTGATAAACTGCACCATGCCTGTGCACACAGTTCGGTTCTGTTTTTGCTTAAAACGTGCAGACTGCATGCCATCCGACAGCACTGGGTCATTTCAGTGACTCAAAGCCCACCCCAGGAAAAAGATGAACGTGAAGACGAAGATGGAAAGGTGAGGATGAACGTGTCAGTGTATGTAACCAAGGTAACATACCCAGATTATTCCTCGGTGTGATAGAGAGAATCTTTCCCACTTTTCCCAGGGAATGTGTGTGTCATATGGAGAAGGTCTCGCTCCACGTGGAACACTTCCAGTTCATTTGTCACACATTTCTCCCTGCAGATGAGTCACATGGAAAGAGATCATAGATCAGCTTGGCGCTTTCTTTCTTTCTTTCTTTCTTTCTTTCTTTCTTTCTTTCTTTCTTTCTTTCTTTCTTTCTTTCTTTCTTTCTTTCTCATGCATACACAGCAACATATACCTGATATGTACCTCTCTCTCTCTCTCTCTCTCTCTCTCTCTCTCTCTAAGATGAGCTTAGACACGCAAACATGATATTTTTAATCTTTTATCATATGTCTGTCTAATGGAGTCTCGTATATAAATCAAGCCACATGAAACAGTGTAAAATATCACTCTCTAAGAAGTCCCGCGTTCCCACACTTACAATAATATAATGCTTAATAATATACAACATGAGATTGGCTATAGGCCAAAGTTTTCAGCTGTCAAGAATTTTCTCATGATTAAGGTTAACTCCACCCAAAAAAACAAAACAAAACAAGAAAGGCTTAATTAAATTCATCAAGAGGTAATTACACACACATACACAAGAGACACTACTCTCAGCACAGTGGTATCAGTTTGCATTTGATGAAAATTTTCTTTGTCAGAGAGAAGAAATCTTAAAAACACAAATACTAGATGCTAATGTTACAATGGTGAAAACACACAAACACACACATGCACATGCGCACACACACACACTCACACTAAGGAGAAATGTTGAAATGCTGAAAAGGGACACACACACACAAATAATGCTGAAATGCAAAATACACACACACTGAAGAGTAAAAAGGTGGAATGCTGAAAACACACACCCTGAAAGGCAATGTTGCATTAATGTTATACTGCGTTAGCTCCCATTGTACCAGTGGCATTTGACTGACTGTAGGGTCATGCTTTACCCAGCACTGCAGAGCTTGAGCTTGTCCTCTGCTGACTGAAGCAATTTCAGTAGGTATCATACTATCCTGAAGTCAAAGCCCAGCACTTCATCATAGGTATTTCTCTACTCTCTCATCCTGTGAATCACCACACCACACTGAGCGAGACAGTGAGAATGAAAAAATGTATTGAGGATATCTGACAGTCCACTCAGAGAAATATTAGTAATATAAAAATAGTCCAGGTAGTCCTATGTGTACTAAATCAGTGATAGTTCTGGCGTATTCCCAATCTAATGAAGATATATGAGCAGTGATGTGAGAAAATAAATAATATTACATTTCCCTTTGGGTTCCAATGATGAAAACAGGGGATTTTTTGACCCGTGCTTGGGAAAGAACTTTGTAAAGTTCTTCTGTGTGTGTGTGTGTGTGTGTGTGTATGTGTGTCTCATTATGAGTACATTATGGGAAAATAGCACACGTAATATCTCTTACAGCATTCCCAGTAGAAACAACAAGAGTGAAAGAAATGTTGTTACTATGTTCCCCAGCATTAAGAAAGAAATGTTTTTACTGTTCTCCCCTGCATTATTAAAGCTAGGAGTCACTCAGCATCCCATAAAGAGTTGTTCCTTGCTCTCTCTGTCCGTCTGTCCGTCTGTCCGTCCGTCTGTCTGTCTGTCTCTCTCTCTCTCTCTCTCTCACACACACACTCACACACACACACACTAAACACGTATATTTACTCATTGGCAGTGTTTCTGTCCCAGTATGATGGTCACAAACAACTTAATGAGTATTCATTTAGGGTCAACACACGCATAGTCAGCTGTCATTTAGGGTAATTACAGGTTCAAAAGTTGCTTCTTTTAACTCAATTCATCTTACTTTTGACCCAGAATGATTTATCTGAGACAGACACGTACTCAGACAAACACAGACAAACACAAACTCATATGCACACTTGCCTTCACACACACACACAAACACACACAAACACACATACACACACACACACACACACACTCACACACACACACACACACACTCACACAAACACATGCACACACACCATGTAAATGTATGGTGGTCTTACTTCTTGAGTAATGGATCCAGATGTTATGTCAGTTGAGTATGAGTTAATCTATCATTTTCTCACTATTCTGTCCACGGCTCTCTTTATTATTTATATGTTTAGAGCACATATATGCTCTTTATGTCTCTCTTTGTCTCCCTGTCATGCTCTCTTTACCTCCCCTGTTTCTTCCCACATTTGGTACACCACTTTAGCCATAATCTCTGACTCAATAGACACTTTTTACTAAAGCTGGTTTGACTTGCCATCGACGCGCGCGGGTGTGTGCGTGTGTGTGTGTGTGTGTGTGTGCGCGTGTGTGTGTCTGTATGTGGGTGGATGTGAGGGTGTGTGCGCTTGTGCACGCGTGTGTGTATGTGTGTGTGTATGATTGCGTGTGTGTGTATGTGGGTGCGTGTGTGTGTGCGTGTAGCATGTGTGTATGTGTGTGTGGACATGGCCTGTTCTGTGTGTTTATTCTGTTGCAACAGAACTTATGATGTTTGTTTAGTGTTTTGTGTTTAGTTTGTGTGGTAAACACTGATAGACAGACCACCCAAAGCATCTGAATCTGTGGTTTGGTCTTAACATGTTGACCTCTGCATGTGAGGAGTTGAGTGTGGAAGAATATAAACACTGTCTGAGTTCATTTCAGTCTCTCAAATAACTCAATGAACAGAGGAGAACTGGATTCACACAGATTTATGAACAACATTAAAAACAAGCAAAATACAAAAAGGCCAAACTCTGTTGTGTTAAAACAACATATCTCCAAAAAGACAGCACTGTTTGCTGTTCTTTGGCTCTGTGCTGACCACATTCAAACTGTCAGTGTGTGTACAGTAGCTTGTCACCACCAAAGATTAACAACCAAAAGCTGTCTGGATCTCAATACGAATTATCATCTGAATGCTGGCGCATATGGCTTTTTCCAGCATTTTAATTCATTTCTTTTGTTTGTGGTACAGATTTGCTAAAAGCGCCCTTTTATTGCAGCTAAAAACGTGTTAGCCAGCTCCTCCCCAGAATGCTACCACCATGAACACTACTGAACTGAAGCCGTGGATCTCCCCTTAAAAACAAAAAGAAAGAAAGAAAGTTTAAAAAAAAAAAGAAAACAGAAAATGTCTTGGCATTTCATTCTAGAACACATGGACAATTTTCAGTTTAAGGTCACTGTCCAAATAATATGGTATTCATTTTCTCAAATGGTAATTTCCCCAGATAAATCTGTGAGTGTCCAGTGCCTGAGAAATGCAGCGTGTCTCTTTAGACGATGTATACACATGTGAAAAAAAACCACCCTGTACATCCTCAGATATGCACGAAAAAAAAAGAAAAAGAAAGAAAAAGTCAAACATAGTTTAAGAGTTGGTTGGCTGTCTATGAATTGATCTCCTTTGAGAGTTATTCATTTCAGACCGTACCTCATGAGTTTGTTCATACAATCAATTCAGTGCTTGTTTATTCTCTGGGCAAATGGCAGATGTAAGTCAAGATTTAGAAGTCAGGCAAATTTCTTTTAAAAGGATCAATGTCTTTGTTAAAATGAAATCATTGCTTTTCTTTCTTTTTTTTTTGTTTTGTTTATATGTAGCAAGGATTTTATTGATTGACAGAGCAGACAGATACATTGCATATGCATTTTTCTTTTTCCTTTCTTCTCTCTTTTTTTTTCTTTTGATTGACAGTTTAATTTGATATTTCTAAACAGAAAAGAAGTTTTTCAAACCCTCTGATTTGTCAGGAGTCTAAATGATCTTTCGCTCAGATCCTCTCACAATGTGTAGTATCAAACAAAGACTTCCTGTAAAACTAGAAGGAAAAGCAAAGAAAACTTGTAGGAATGAAACTGGGTTCCACATTAATCTTTTCACAGTTAACAGTCTCTTGGACTGAAAGCAGTTCACACCCATTGGAAACACTTTAAATATGCACACACGTAAAATATAGTCAGTACAGATATGAAGTTCATTATTTGTACTATTCAGATTAAGCATTTTTGTCACTCTCAGTAAGAAACACAGCACAAACGTCTGGTACACTGGTGTGATGTGAGGAGGTGTAATTTACTCCAGCTGTGAGTTGCTCTTTCAGAGAGTCTGAGAGCATAAAGAAATTCAATTCCACCTCAGGACCTGATGACAGCATTTTCCTGTGAGCAGCCGGTAAAGGCTGTCGAACTATTTTACTTTGAGTGAGCAAATCTCTAAAACAACGTCTCTCCCAGAAAACCGACATGTATTTCCATTTCTTTTTTTATTGGTGAGGCAACTGAAAGTTTCCACTGAAACTTCTCCCACAAGATATTGCATCAAGTCTGAAGAAGCACAGAAAATGCCAGTTAGGAACTGTATCGGTTCATCGCCTCAACTCAATGAGTCAGGTGGAGGTATAACATGACCTTCAGGAGAGGTGTGGCTGCACCTGCAGCTACAAGCAGGTGCTGTGTCCAGGGTTAGACGTGATTGACAGTGTGGTGTCTTCAATACAAGTCTCCAAAATACATTTACATGTTAGAGAGAATCTGTATGTAGGAATACCCTGTAATTTTGGTGAAGCTATCGAGTGGTGAGAGAAGTGAATGGACATTTGTCCCTTAACCATTGATGCTTAGTTGCAGTGAGCTGCTAATGCTATAAGTTCTGAACAGGGCTGTCTTCTCTGACTGTGGGGCGTATGGCAAGTGTGAGACTAAATTATCACAGTGTCTATTATACATCTCACTGCTTCCAGAAGACACAAGACTAGCTAATGTTCTCAAAGCCCTCCTTTAAAAACTAAAGATTAAGGGTTTTTTTTCCCTTTTGAACATCTGTTTTATTTGTGTCAAGTGAAGCAGTCAAACCTTTCCCAGCAAACACTACCTTCCCCCTGCATGCAAGTGTTTGGCTTTTTAACAACACAACGATAAGTCCAAGAATTCAAAATCAAAAAGTACACCATTACGTGCCTTAACTAGCGTAACTTTGTACTGAGTAGTACAAATGACTGTCTTTACACGGTGTATAGGAGCTGTAAGATTTAAGAGCTGATTTATACTATGCCAAAACCAGGGTGTGCTGTCATACGATCAATGACCTCACTGACCTTGGTAGAGTTTTCCACAATGGTGGCAACAACAGATTAGAGTTCTTCTCAGTATCTAGCTTTCACCTTCCGCTTAATGCATTTAGACAGGGCGGGGTCAGTTTGGGATCAGGGTGAGGTCAGTTTAGGGTGAAAGCGGAGAGAACTAAAAGAGCGATAACTTCACTACAGAATACAGATGGATGTTGTTCTCTGCATGAAGAAAGTGTAACTAGAGCCACGTGTTGAAACATTTTGAGAAAACAGCTACAGTCCCTCACAGATGCACAGTAAGCTCTCCCCTCTTTCATCCAGCACACACTAAACTCTACTAACCAACCTATAAATCTGGACACTATCCCTGAAAGAAAAAAAGCATTTCTAAGACCATAGCAATCTTAACTCAAACTCAGTAAACACAAAAGGAGAGATGGAGCACAAGCCTTTTCCAAATATTACTGATTCTATTTTTGCATTCTTCACATTATGTCCCCCTGATGTTTGCCAAATATACTGTAAATGATTAACTTTTGTTTATGATTTTCGCAAGCTGAAGGAAATCAGATGAATTGGCAGAGCAATAAGGTCAAAGGCAAACTGCAGGAAGGAGGACTACAGATCCCTGTTGCTTTTATTGGCAGGGAATACCTTAGTATTGGTCTTCTGTTGATTGCATGCTACCATGGCAAATTCAAAGTTATGAAGTGTTGTTGGGGTTTTGTTTTTTTTTTAACTGACATATTGGGGGCAGGTCAAAGTTGTTTAAAACTAAGCTTTAATTAAACTGTGTTCAAGACAAAGAATATCAGGTTTTATGAAATCACTAAGGTGAAGCAAGTAAACACAACAAAGCTGACAAACTACTGATTACTTATGGTAGTAACAGTAACAAAGAGCCTGATACTTTTTTGAGGTGAACAGTTTTTTTTTTTTCTCCCATGATTGTTCACTTAACTAAATGCACTTACTTTCCCTTTCTTTTAAAGATGAAGACTCAAGAGTTGACTAAGGTAGTGAGACTGTTTGTGTTTTTCCAAGGAAGTTTTTCCTTCTTCCTTTTCCTTAATGTAAACAGTATCCGAACACTAACGGTGAGGAGTAAGAGTCAGAATCCACAACCATCCAGTTACCGGGCCATTTCCCTCACAGCTATGTCAACTACAGGCATCACTTCCCTAAGTATTGTTCTGCACCTGTGTGTCAGAATGTCTTTGTTTTCATCAAGGAACTTTGGGGGCAGAGCATAAGCAATGAGCTGAATTTAGAGAATCTAAAAACTCCAAGCATAAACATAAGGAAGTATTTTCAGCACTGTTAGTTTTAATCCATTTACAGACAGACTGTAAAATCACACTACTGGTAACTAGTCCAAAAAGAAGTTATTTACATCAGTATGGATTTGGTGACT
>NC_044504.1:12218340-12220840 GCF_902362185.1 Chanos chanos | reverse complement strand
GGGGGTAAATATGTAGACTTGTCATCTTTGACCACACATCAGGAAACAGCATCACATAGAGTGAACTACAAATGCCATTTCACTTCCTGTTTCTTGTGCGATTATTAGAAGTGATCATTCAGTTTTGTCAGTTCATTCCAAAATTATAAAGAGCTGCAACTCCACTGCAACGAAACAGCCTCAGCACAAGACTAAAGCATTATCCATCACCCAAAAAGCTCAGACTATGCAAATATGTGAAAAGCTCAGGGGTTGGTTAAAGATTTCACTGATTAAAAACATCACTGTTTTTAATCTTAGAAGCAGCAGAGTCTCTCTCTCACAGGCAGAAAGGCAGAAAGACAGACTTTGCTCTCATTTTGATACATCATATAAGCACTGATCCACGCAGTCATACAGAATCATGTGTTTGCATGCATGTGCGTGTAAGAGTGTGTGTGTGTGTGTGTGTGTGTGTGTGTGTGTGTGTGTGTGTGTGTGCGTGTGCGCTCGCTCATGCATGCATGTGTGCACATCTGTAATGTTGCATTCATATCTGTTTGACAATGCTGTATTTCTCCAATGAATGAGTAAACTTCTCATGTTTGACCACACATCAGGAAACAGCATCACATAAACTGAACTAAAACCCATCTCACTTCCTGTTTCTTTCACCAAACCCAGTGAGATTATTAGGACTGATTATTCAACTGTCTACTCCAAAATGATCAATAGCTACAGTTCTTCCCTAAAAGCAACCTCAGCATGCAGCCAAACCCTCACCATTCACTAAATTCAAAAGGCCAAACGTGCATGTTTAGAGTGTTGACTTCAGCAGACAATGGGTGACTTCAACACGTGTTTTGACCTATGGTTACATCATTTCAGTCTAAGGAGGAATCCTTAATTCCACAACAACAATAACAACAACAGTAAAAACAACCCACATTTATTGTCACAACCACATATGTCATTGTTACATCATTGTCTAAGCGTTTGGTTCTTACGAATTTGTTTCTGGTTGAAAATCCCAAACACAGATGCTTTATGGTGGGGTAAACCTCCCTGGATCTGACCACCCCAAACTATGCCCTTCTTGTTTGATTCCACTCTCTAATTTTGCTATATTCTTTGAATTTAAGAATAAGTTCCTTAAATGCAGGGGTGGCTGAGCCCAGTCATTTCAGTCCACTGTGCTCCACAGTTTGAGCTAAACATGTATTACTGACCCAAACAAAAAAAAACAAAAACAAAGACAGTGCTCTCAACTTTTTGTGTCTCTCTCTTTCTTTCTCTGAAGTTACCTCACTTTTTCAAAAGACCATGATATGACTCAGTTCTCTCAGTATTACTCATGGACGAGGTTAACAGACATGCACGCCCCAAAGACAAACCACAGACTTCAGGTTTTATTATTTACACATTTCGCTTAGTCTTCATATTTTATTTATATATTGATTAGTGTTATTTTTCTCACATGGTTTCACATCTGCACTTCCATATGCCAGCACAGAAAGTATGAAGCAGTTTTTGAATGTGTCTGAAGGCAGGTTAAGGTTATGTTAGAAAGAGGCAAAAAGGGCAGGTCTGACAACATTATGTTGCAACATGACTGTGGTTTGTCATTAAACTTTAGAATGTCTGTGTTTTTATGGAGGATTGTACACACTTCAGCATCCTACCTTGTTTCTTCCCAAATGCTCATGCTGTGCAAATGTATGAAGAGCTCAAGGCTTTGTTAAAAAACAGTTCACGTCACCGAAGAGGACTGAATCGGGTAAAAAGTCAAAGCTGTATATAACAGCTCTGTCAGTCTCTCGTCAAGGGCAGACAGTCAGACTCTCTTTTAGCCATTATGCTCCATTTAATTTAAATACTGATTCAAACTAGAATACTCTGTGTGTGTATGTGGGTGGGCGTGTGTGTGCGCACGTGTGTGTGTGTGTGTGTGTGTGTGAGCGAGTGTGCAAGTGAGTGAGTGAGTGTGTGAATGTATGTTTATGTGTGTGTGTGTGAGTGAGTGAGTGAATGTGTGAATGTATATGTATGTGTGAGCGTATGTGTGAGTGTGTTTATGTGTATGTGTGTTTACATGTGGGTAAATATGTTTGTGCATGCATGCTGGCCCGTCTGCAGTGCAGCTTATGTGTATGTATGATAATGTTGTAATTATTTCTCTATTATTTGTTCGTTATGTTCAGAGTGACCACAACTGCATTTCATAACCAACTGATTTCACAATAATAATGATGCAGCATTTTTCCCAATTACACAAGGCTTCTGGAAGGAAATGGACAATCACTCTCTCACTTGTGTCTTTTAAGAGGTTTAGATTTCTGCATGGAAATGAGAAAAATGCACCACACCTCTTCAAAGCTCAAAGTAAACTCACATTGTCAGATAAACCGTGCAAATAAAACACCAGTAATCACAAATACACAATTCTACCTCCTAAACCTTACTTGACCTTACACTGACCTTTTCTGAGAGGGGTCACTGGCCATGAACACCAGTCAGGCAA